>NW_027440178.1:0-240355 GCF_031893055.1 Leptodactylus fuscus | reverse complement strand
TAGCCTCTAACCAGCCCAGTTTGGACCAATTCATGGTGGAGGGAGCCTCTAAAAAACCCAGTTTGGACCAATTCATGGTGGAGGGAGCTCTAACCAGCCCAGTTTGGACCAATTAATGGTGGAGGGAGCCTCTAAAAAACCCAGTTTGGACCAATTCATGGTGGAGGGAGCTCTAACCAGCCCAGTTTGGACCAATTAATGGTGGAGGGAGCCTCTAAAAAACCCAGTTTGGACCAATTCATGGTGGAGGGAGCCTCTAAACAGCCCAGTTTGGGCAAATTCATGGTGGAGGGAGCCTCTAAACAGCCCAGTTTGGACCAATTCATGGTGGAGGGAGCCTCTAAAAAACCCAGTTTGGACCAATTCATGGTGGAGGGAGCCTCTAAACAGCCCAGTTTGGGCAAATTCATGGTGGAGGGAGCCTCTAACCAGCCCAGTTTGGGACCAATTAATGGTGGAGGGAGCCTCTAAACAGCCCAGTTTGGACCAATTAATGGTGGAGGGAGCCTCTAAACAGCCAAGTTTTGGGAAATTCATGGTGGAGGGAGCCTCTAAAAAACCCAGTTTGGACCAATTCATGGTGGAGGGAGCCTCTAAACAGCCCAGTTTGGGCAAATTCATGGTGGAGGGAGCCTCTAAAAAAACCCAGTTTGGACCAATTCATGGTGGAGGGAGCCTCTAACCAGCCCAGTTTGGACCAATTAATGGTGGAGGAAGCCTCTAAACAGCAAGTTTGGACCAATTCATGGTGGAGGGAGCCTCTAAAAAACCCAGTTTGGACCAATTCATGGTGGAGGGAGCCTCTAACCAGCCCAGTTTTGGACCAATTAATGGTGGAGGGAGCCTCTAAACAGCCAAGTTTGGACCAATTCATGGTGGAGGGAGCCTCTAAAAAACCCAGTTTGGACCAATTCATGGTGGAGGGAGACTCTAAACAGCCAGTTTGGGCAAATTCATGGTGGAGGGAGCCTCTAAACAGCCAAGTTTTGGGAAATTCATGGTGGAGGGAGCCCCTAAAAACCCCAGTTTGGACCAATTCATGGTGGAGGGAGCCTCTAACCAGCCCAGTTTGGACCAATTCATGGTGGAGGGAGCCTCTAACCAGCCCAGTTTGGGCAAATTTATGGTGGAGGGAGCCTCTAAACAGCCCAGTTTGGGCAAATTCATGGTGGAGGGAGCCTCTAACCAGCCCAGTTTGGACCAATTAATGGTGGAGGGAGCCTCTAACCAGCCCAGTTTGGGCAAATTCATGGTGGAGGGAGCCTCTAAACAGCCCAGTTTGGGCAAATTCATGGTGGAGGGAGCCTCTAACCAGGCGGGTTTGGGCAAATTCATGGTGGAGGGAGCCTCTAAAAAACCCAGCTTGGACCAATTCATGGTGGAGGGAGCCTCTAACCAGCCCAGTTTGGGCAAATTCATGGTGGAGGGAGCCTCTAACCAGCCCAGTTTGGGCAAATTCATGGTGGAGGGAGCCCCTAAAAACCCCAGTTTGGACCAATTCATGGTGGAGGGAGCCTCTAAACAGCCCAGTTTGGGCAAATTCATGGTGGAGGGAGCCTCTAAAAACCCAGTTTGGACCAATTCATGGTGGAGGGAGCCTCTAACCAGCCCAGTTTGGACCAATTAATGGTGGAGGGAGCCTCTAAACAGCCAAGTTTGGACCAATTCATGGTGGAGGGAGCCTCTAAAAAACCCAGTTTGGACCAATTCATGGTGGAGGGAGCCTCTAAACAGCCCAGTTTGGACCAATTCATGGTGGAGGGAGCCTCTAACCAGCCCAGTTTGGACCAATTAATGGTGGAGGGAGCCTCTAAACAGCCAAGTTTTGGGAAATTCATGGTGGAGGGAGCCCCTAAAATCCCAGTTTGGACCAATTTCATGGTGGAGGGAGCCTCTAACCAGCCCTTTTGGACCAATTCATGGTGGAGGGAGACTCTAACCAGCCCAGTTTGGACCAATTAATGGTGGAGGGAGCCTCTAAACAGCCAAGTTTGGACCAATTCATGGTGGAGGGAGCCTCTAAAAACCCCAGTTTGGACCAATTCATGGTGGAGGGAGACTCTAACCAGCCCAGTTTGGACCAATTAATGGTGGAGGGAGCCTCTAAACAGCCAAGTTTTGGGAAATTCATGGTGGAGGGAGCCTCTAAAAAACCCAGTTTGGACCAATTCATGGTGGAGGGAGCCTCTAAACAGCCCAGTTTGGGCAAATTCATGGTTGGAGGGAGCCTCTAAAAACCCAGTTTGGACCAATTCATGGTGGAGGGAGCCTCTAACCAGCCCAGTTTGGACCAATTAATGGTGGAGGAAGCCTCTAAACAGCCAAGTTTGGACCAATTCATGGTGGAGGGAGCCTCTAAAAAACCCAGTTTGGACCAATTCATGGTGGAGGGAGCCTCTAACCAGCCCAGTTTGGGCAAATTCATGGTGGAGGGAGCCTCTAAACAGCCCAGTTTGGGCAAATTCATGGTGGAGGGAGCCTCTAACCAGCCCAGTTTGGACCAATTAATGGTGGAGGGAGCCTCTAAACAGCCCAGTTTGGACCAATTAATGGTGGAGGGAGCCTCTAAACAGCCAAGTTTTGGGAAATTCATGGTGGAGGGAGCCCCTAAAAACCCCAGTTTGGACCAATTCATGGTGGAGGGAGCCTCTAACCAGCCCAGTTTGGACCAATTCATGGTGGAGGGAGCCTCTAACCAGCCCAGTTTGGACCAATTAATGGTGGAGGGAGCCTCTAAACAGCCAAGTTTGGACCAATTTATGGTGGAGGGAGCCTCTAAAACCCCAGTTTGGACCAATTCATGGTGGAGGGAGCCTCTAACCAGCCCAGTTTGGGCAAATCATGGTGGAGGGAGCCTCTAAACAGCCCAGTTTGGGCAAATTCATGGTGGAGGGAGCCTCTAACCAGCCCAGTTTGGACCAATTAATGGTGGAGGGAGCCTCTAAACAGCCAAGTTTTGGGAAATTCATGGTGGAGGGAGCCTCTAACCAGCCCAGTTTGGACCAATTCATGGTGGAGGGAGCCTCTAACCAGCCCAGTTTGGACCAATTAATGGTGGAGGGAGCCTCTAAACAGCCAAGTTTTGGGAAATTCATGGTGGAGGGAGCCTCTAACCAGCCCAGTTGGGACCAATTCATGGTGGAGGGAGCCTCTAACCAGCCCAGTTTGGACCAATTCATGGTGGAGGGAGCCTCTAAAAAATCCAGTTTGGACCAATTCATGGTGGAGGGAGCCTCTAACCAGCCCAGTTTGGACCAATTAATGGTGGAGGGAGCCTCTAACCAGCCCAGTTTGGGCAAATTCATGGTGGAGGGAGCCTCTAAAAAACCCAGCTTGGACCAATTCATGGTGGAGGGAGCCTCTAACCAGCCCAGTTTGGGCAAATTCATGGTGGAGGGAGCCTCTAAACAGCCCAGTTTGGGCAAATTCATGGTGGAGGGAGCCTCTAACCAGCCCAGTTTGGACCAATTAATGGTGGAGGGAGCCTCTAACCAGCCCAGTTTGGGCAAATTCATGGTGGAGGGAGCCTCTAAACAGCCCAGTTTGGGCAAATTCATGATGGAGGGAGCCTCTAAACAGCCCAGTTTGGACCAATTCATGGTGGAGGGAGCCTCTAAAAAACCCAGTTTGGACAATTCATGGTGGAGGGAGCCTCTAAACAGCCCAGTTTGGGCAAATTCATGGTGGAGGGAGCCTCTAACCAGCCCAGTTTGGACCAATTAATGGTGGAGGGAGCCTCTAAACAGCCAAGTTTTGGGAAATTCATGGTGGAGGGAGCCCCTAAAAACCCCAGTTTGGACCAATTCATGGTGGAGGGAGCCTCTAAACAGCCCAGTTTGGGCAAATTCATGGTGGAGGGAGCCTCTAAAAACCCAGTTTGGACCAATTCATGGTGGAGGGAGCCTCTAACCAGCCCAGTTTGGACCAATTAATGGTGGAGGGAGCCTCTAAACAGCCCAGTTTGGACCAATTCATGGTGGAGGGAGCCTCTAAAAAACTCAGTTTGGACCAATTCATGGTGGAGGGAGCCTCTAACCAGCCCAGTTTGTACCAATTAATGGTGGAGGGAGCCTCTAAACAGCCAAGTTTGGACCAATTCATGGTGGAGGGAGCCTCTAAAAACCCCAGTTTGGACCAATTCATGGTGGAGGGAGCCTCTAACCAGCCAGTTTGGGCAAATTCATGGTGGAGGGAGCCTCTAAACAGCCCAGTTTCTGCAAATTCATGGTGGAGGGAGCCTCTAACCAGCCCCAGTTTGGACCAATTAATGGTGGAGGGAGCCTCTAAACAGCCAAGTTTTGGGAAATTCATGGTGGAGGGAGCCTCTAACCAGCCCAGTTTGGACCAATTCCATGGTGGAGGGAGCCTCTAACCAGCCCAGTTTGGACCAATTAATGGTGGAGGGAGCCTCTAAACAGCCAAGTTTTGGGAAATTCATGGTGGAGGGAGCCTCTAACCAGCCCAGTTTGGACCAATTCATGGTGGAGGGGAGCCTCTAACCAGCCCAGTTTGGACCAATTCATGGTGGAGGGAGCCTCTAAAAAACCCAGTTTGGACCAATTCATGGTGGAGGGAGCCTCTAACCAGCCCAGTTTGGACCAATTAATGGTGGAGGGAGCCTCTAAACAGCCCAGTTTGGGCAAATTCATGGTGGAGGGAGCCTCTAAAAACCCAGCTTGGACCAATTCATGGTGGAGGGAGCCTCTAACCAGCCCAGTTTGGACCAATTAATGGTGGAGGGAGCCTCTAAACAGCCAAGTTTTGGGAAATTCATGGTGGAGGGAGCCCTAAAAACCCCAGTTTGGACCAATTCATGGTGGAGGGAGCCTCTAAACAGCCCAGTTTTGGGCAAATTCATGGTGGAGGGAGCCTCTAAAAAACCCAGTTTGGACCAATTCATGGTGGAGGGAGCCTCTAACCAGCCCAGTTTGGACCAATTAATGGTGGAGGGAGCCTCTAAAAAACCCAGTTTGGACCAATTCATGGTGGAGGGAGCCTCTAACCAGCCCAGTTTGGACCAATTAATGGTGGAGGGAGCCTCTAAACAGCCAAGTTTGGACCAATTCATGGTGGAGGGAGCCTCTAAAAAACCCAGTTTGGACCAATTCATGGTGGAGGGAGCCTCTAAACAGCCCAGTTTGGGCAAATTCATGGTGGAGGGAGCCTCTAACCAGCCCAGTTTGGACCAATTCATGGTGGAGGGAGCCTCTAAACAGCCCAGTTTGGGCAAATTCATGGTGGAGGGAGCCTCTAAAAAACCCAGCTTGGACCAATTCATGGTGGAGGGAGCCTCTAACCAGCCCAGTTTGGGCAAATTCATGGTGGAGGAGCCTCTAAACAGCCAAGTTTTGGGAAATTCATGGTGGAGGGAGCCCCTAAAAACCCCAGTTTGGACCAATTCATGGTGGAGGGAGCCTCTAAACAGCCCAGTTTGGGCAAATTCATGGTGGAGGGAGCCTCTAACCAGCCCAGTTTGGACCAATTAATGGTGGAGGGAGCCTCTAACCAGCCCAGTTTGGGCAAATTCATGGTGGAGGGAGCCTCTAAACAGCCCAGTTTGGGCAAATTCATGGTGGAGGGAGCCTCTAAACAGCCCAGTTTGGACCAATTCATGGTGGAGGGAGCCTCTAAAAAACCCAGTTTGGACCAATTCATGGTGGAGGGAGCCTCTAACCAGCCCAGTTTGGACCAATTAATGGTGGAGGGAGCCTCTAAACAGCCAAGTTTTGGGAAATTCATGGTGGAGGGAGCCCCTAAAAACCCAGTTTGGACCAATTCATGGTGGAGGGAGCCTCTAACCAGCCCAGTTTGGGCAAATTCATGGTGGAGGGAGCCTCTAAACAGCCCAGTTTGGGCAAATTCATGGTGGAGGGAGCCTCTAACCAGCCCAGTTTGGACCAATTAATGGTGGAGGGAGCCTCTAAACAGCCAAGTCTTGGGAAATTCATGGTGGAGGGAGCCTCTAAAAAACCCAGTTTGGACCAATTCATGGTGGAGGGAGCCTCTAACCAGCCCAGTTTGGACCAATTCATGGTGGAGGGAGACTCTAACCAGCCCAGTTTGGACCAATTAATGGTGGAGGGAGCCTCTAAACAGCCAAGTTTGGACCAATTAATGGTGGAGGGAGCCTCTAAAAACCCCAGTTTGGACCAATTCATGGTGGAGGGAGCCTCTAACCAGCCCAGTTTGGGCAAATTCATGGTGGAGGGAGCCTCTAAACAGCCCAGTTTGGGCAAATTCATGGTGGAGGGAGCCTCTAACCAGCCCAGTTTGGACCAATTAATGGTGGAGGGAGCCTCTAAACAGCCAAGTTTTGGGAAATTCATGGTGGAGGGAGCCTCTAAAAAACCCAGTTTGGACCAATTCATGGTGGAGGGAGACTCTAAACAGCCCAGTTTGGGCAAATTCATGGTGGAGGGAGCCTCTAAAAAACCCAGTTTGGACCAATTCATGGTGGAGGGAGCCTCTAACCAGCCCAGTTTGGACCAATTAATGGTGGAGGGAAGCCTCTAAACAGCCAAGTTTGGACCAATTCATGGTGGAGGGAGCCTCTAAAAACCCAGTTTGGACCAATTCATGGTGGAGGGAGCCTCTAACCAGCCCAGTTTGGACCAATTAATGGTGGAGGGAGCCTCTAAACAGCCAAGTTTGGACCAATTCATGGTGGAGGGAGCCTTTAAAAAACCCAGTTTGGACCAATTCATGGTGGAGGGAGCCTCTAACCAGCCCAGTTTGGACCAATTAATGGTGGAGGGAGCCTCTAAACAGCCCAGTTTGGACCAATTAATGGTGGAGGGAGCCTCTAAACAGCCAAGTTTTGGGAAATTCATGGTGGAGGGAGCCCCTAAAAACCCCAGTTTGGACCAATTCATGGTGGAGGGAGCCTCTAACCAGCCCAGTTTGGACCAATTCATGGTGGAGGGAGCCTCTAAACAGCCCAGTTTGGGCAAATTCATGGTGGAGGGAGCCTCTAAACAGCCCAGTTTGGGGCAAATTCATGGTGGAGGGAGCCTCTAACCAGCCCAGTTTGGACCAATTAATGGTGGAGGGAGCCTCTAACCAGCCCAGTTTGGGCAAATTCATGGTGGAGGGAGCCTCTAAACAGCCCAGTTTAGGCAAATTCATGGTGGAGGGAGCCTCTAAACAGCCCAGTTTGGACCAATTCATGGTGGAGGGAGCCTCTAAAAAACCCAGTTTGGACCAATTCATGGTGGAGGGAGCCTCTAACCAGCCCAGTTTGGACCAATTAATGGTGGAGGGAGCCTCTAAACAGCCAAGTTTTGGGAAATTCATGGTGGAGGGAGCCTCTAACCAGCCCAGTTTGGACCAATTCATGGTGGAGGGAGCCTCTAACCAGCCCAGTTTGGACCAATTAATGGTGGAGGGAGCCTCTAAACAGCCAAGTTTTGGGAAAATTCATGGTGGAGGGAGCCTCTAACCAGCCCAGTTTGGACCAATTCATGGTGGAGGGAGCCTCTAACCAGCCCAGTTTGGACCAATTCATGGTGGAGGGAGCCTCTAAAAAACCCAGTTTGGACCAATTCATGGTGGAGGGAGCCTCTAACCAGCCCAGTTTGGACCAATTAATGGTGGAGGGAGCCTCTAACCAGCCCAGTTTGGGCAAATTCATGGTGGAGGGAGCCTCTAAAAAACCCAGCTTGGACCAATTCATGGTGGAGGGAGCCTCTAACCAGCCCAGTTTGGGCAAATTCATGGTGGAGGGAGCTCTAAACAGCCAGTTTGGGCAAATTCATGGTGGAGGGAGCCTCTAACCAGCCCAGTTTGGACCAATTCATGGTGGAGGGAGCCTCTAAAAAACCCAGTTTGGACCAATTCATGGTGGAGGGAGCCTCTAAACAGCCCAGTTTGGGCAAATTCATGGTGGAGGGAGCCTCTAACCAGCCCAGTTTGGGCAAATTCATGGTGGAGGGAGCCTCTAACCAGCCAGTTTGGACCAATTAATGGTGGAGGGAGCCTCTAACCAGCCCAGTTTGGGCAAATTCATGGTGGAGGGAGCCTCTAAACAGCCCAGTTTAGGCAAATTCATGGTGGAGGGAGCCTCTAAACAGCCCAGTTTGGACCAATTCATGGTGGAGGGAGCCTCTAAAAACCCAGTTTGGACCAATTCATGGTGGAGGGAGCCTCTAACCAGCCCAGTTTGGACCAATTAATGGTGGAGGGAGCCTCTAAACAGCCAAGTTTTGGGAAATTCATGGTGGAGGGAGCCTCTAACCAGCCCAGTTTGGACCAATTCATGGTGGAGGGAGCCTCTAACCAGCCCAGTTTGGACCAATTAATGGTGGAGGGAGCCTCTAAACAGCCAAGTTTTGGGAAATTCATGGTGGAGGGAGCCTCTAACCAGCCCAGTTTGGACCAATTCATGGTGGAGGGAGCCTCTAACCAGCCCAGTTTGGACCAATTCATGGTGGAGGGAGCCTCTAAAAAACCCAGTTTGGACCAATTCATGGTGGAGGGAGCCTCTAACCAGCCCAGTTTGGACCAATTAATGGTGGAGGGAGCCTCTAACCAGCCCAGTTTGGGCAAATTCATGGTGGAGGGAGCCTCTAAAAAACCCAGCTTGGACCAATTCATGGTGGAGGGAGCCTCTAACCAGCCCAGTTTGGGCAAATTCATGGTGGAGGGAGCCTCTAAACAGCCCAGTTTGGGCAATTCATGGTGGAGGGAGCCTCTAACCAGCCCAGTTTGGACCAATTCATGGTGGAGGGAGCCTCTAAAAAACCCAGTTTGGACCAATTCATGGTGGAGGGAGCCTCTAACAGCCCAGTTTGGGCAAATTCATGGTGGAGGGAGCCTCTAACCAGCCAGTTTGGACCAATTAATGGTGGAGGGAGCCTCTAAACAGCCAAGTTTTGGGAAATTCATGGTGGAGGGAGCCCCTAAAAACCCCAGTTTGGACCAATTCATGGTGGAGGGAGCCTCTAAACAGCCCAGTTTGGGCAAATTCATGGTGGAGGGAGCCTCTAAAAAACCCAGCTTGGACCAATTCATGGTGGAGGGAGCCTCTAACCAGCCCAGTATGGACCAATTAATGGTGGAGGGAGCCTCTAAACAGCCAAGTTTTGGAAAATTCATGGTGGAGGGAGCCTCTAACCAGCCCAGTTTGGACCAATTCATGGTGGAGGGAGCCTCTAACCAGCCAGTTTGGACCAATTAATGGTGGAGGGAGCCTCTAAACAGCCAAGTTTTGGGAAATTCATGGTGGAGGGAGCCTCTAACCAGCCCAGTTTGGACCAATTCATGGTGGAGGGAGCCTCTAAACAGCCCAGTTTGGGCAAATTCATGGTGGAGGGAGCCTCTAAAAAACCAGTTTTGACCAATTCATGGTGGAGGGAGCCTCTAACCAGCCCAGTTTGGACCAATTAATGGTGGAGGGAGCCTCTAAACAGCCAAGTTTGGACCAATTCATGGTGGAGGGAGCCTCTAAAAAACCCAGTTTGGACCAATTCATGGTGGAGGGAGCCTCTAAACAGCCCAGTTTGGGACCAATTCATGGTGGAGGGAGCCTCTAACCAGCCCAGTTTGGACCAATTAATGGTGGAGGGAGCCTCTAAACAGCCAAGTTTTGGGAAATTCATGGTGGAGGGAGCCCCTAAAAACCCAGTTTGGACCAATTCATGGTGGAGGGAGCCTCTAACAGCCCAGTTTGGACCAATTCATGGTAGAGGGAGACTCTAACCAGCCCAGTTTGGACCAATTAATGGTGGAGGGAGCCTCTAAACAGCCAAGTTTGGACCAATTCATGGTGGAGGGAGCCTCTAAAAACCCAGTTTGGACCAATTCATGGTGGAGGGAGCCTCTAACCAGCCCAGTTTGGGCAAATTCATGGTGGAGGGAGCCTCTAAACAGCCCAGTTTGGGCAAATTCATGGTGGAGGGAGCCTCTCTAACCAGCCAGTTTGGACCAATTAATGGTGGAGGGAGCCTCTAAACAGCCAAGTTTTGGGCAAATTCATGGTGGAGGGAGCCTCTAAAAACCCAGTTTGGACCAATTCATGGTGGAGGGAGCCTCTAAACAGCCCAGTTTGGGCAAATTCATGGTGGAGGGAGCCTCTAAAAACCCAGTTTGGACCAATTAATGGTGGAGGGAGCCTCTAACCAGCCCAGTTTGGACCAATTAATGGTGGAGGGAGCCTCTAAAAACCCAGTTTGGACAATTAATGGTGGAGGGAGCCTCTAAACAGCCAAGATTTGGGAAATTCATGGTGGAGGGAGCCCTAAAAACCCAGTTTGGACCAATTCATGGTGGAGGGAGCCTCTAAACAGCCAGTTTGGGCAAATTCATGGTGGAGGAGCCTCTAAAAAACCCAGTTTGGACCAATTCATGGTGGAGGGAGCCTCTAACCAGCCCAGTTTGGACCAATTCATGGTGGAGGGAGCTCTAAAAACCCAGTTTGGACCAATTCATGGTGGAGGGAGCCTCTAACCAGCCCAGTTTGGACCAATTAATGGTGGAGGGAGCCTCTAAACAGCCAAGTTTGGACCAATTCATGGTGGAGGGAGCCTCTAAAAAACCCAGTTTGGACCAATTCATGGTGGAGGGAGCCTCTAAACAGCCCAGTTTGGGCAAATTCATGGTGGAGGGAGCCTCTAACCAGCCCAGTTTGGACCAATTCATGGTGGAGGGAGCCTCTAAACAGCCCAGTTTGGGCAAATTCATGGTGGAGGGAGCCTCTAAAAAACCCAGCTTGGACAATTCATGGTGGAGGGAGCCTCTAACCAGCCCAGTTTGGGCAAATTCATGGTGGAGGGAGCCTCTAAACAGCCAAGTTTTGGGAAATTCATGGTGGAGGGAGCCCCTAAAAACCCAGTTTGGACCAATTCATGGTGGAGGGAGCCTCTAAACAGCCCAGTTTGGGCAAATTCATGGTGGAGGGAGCCTCTAACCAGCCCAGTTTGGACCAAATTAATGGTGGAGGGAGCCTCTAACCAGCCCAGTTTGGGCAAATTCATGGTGGAGGGAGCCTCTAAACAGCCCAGTTTGGGACAATTCATGGTGGAGGGAGCCTCTAAACAGCCCAGTTTGGACCAATTCATGGTGGAGGGAGCCTCTAACAACCCAGTTTGGACCAATTCATGGTGGAGGGAGCCTCTAACCAGCCCAGTTTGGACCAATTAATGGTGGAGGGAGCCTCTAAACAGCCAAGTTTTGGGACAATTCATGGTGGAGGAGCCCCTAAAACCCAGTTTGGACCAATTCATGGTGGAGGGAGCCTCTAACCAGCCCAGTTTGGGCAAATTCATGGTGGAGGGAGCCTCTAAACAGCCCAGTTTGGGCAAATTCATGGTGGAGGGAGCCTCTAACAGCCAGTTTGGACCAATTAATGGTGGAGGAGCCTCTAAACAGCCAAGTTTGGGAAATTCATGGTGGAGGGAGCCTCTAAAAAACCCAGTTTGGACCAATTCATGGTGGAGGGAGCTCTAAACAGCCAGTTTGGACCAATTCATGGTGGAGGAGACTCTAACCAAGACCCAGTTTGGACAAATTCATGTGGAGGGAGCCTCTAAACAGCCCAAGTTTGGACCAATTCATGGTGAGGGAGCCTCTAAAACACCCAGTTTGGACCAATTCATGGTGGAGGGAGCCTCTAAACAGCCAGTTTGGCCAATTCATGGTGGAGGGAGCTCTAAACAGCCCAGTTTGGGCAAATTCATGGTGGAGGGAGCCTCTAACCAGCCCAGTTTGGACCAATTAATGGTGGAGGGAGCTCTAAACAGCAAGTTTTGGGAAATTCATGGTGGAGGGAGCCTCTAAAACCCAGTTTGGACCAATTCATGTGGAGGAGCACTCAAAGACACAGTTTGGGCAAATCATGTATTCTTTACTCAACACCCACCTAAATTCCCCAAACATATTCTTTAGAACCCTCTAAATTCCCAACATATTCTCTGACACCCATCCTAATTCCCAAATTGATTACTCTTTCAACCCCACCCTAATTCCCCAACCATTATTCTTACCTCAACCCCTCTAATTCCAACCATTATTCTTTCTCAACCCTCATAAATTCCAACATTATTCTTTATCAACCCCCACCCTAAATTCCAAACCAATTATATTTCTGAACCCCTCTAAATTCCCCATACAATTATTCTTTCTCAACCCCTCTAATTCCACAAACCATTCATTTTATCAACCCCTCCTAAACATTCCAACCATTATATCTCTACCCACCAACTTCCCACATATTCATTTCAACCCTCTAACCATCCACCATTATGACTTCTTACACCCTCTAAATTACCCAACATTATTGCATATCAAACCCCCTCAATCCCCATATTAGTCAACCCCTCAAACCACATTATTCATATCCACCCCTCTAAATTCCCCATACATTATACTTTCTCACACCCTCAACCATCAATTACCAAATTCATTTTGAGCCAAAACTCAATTAACCATTCCAACTGGAGATCTCACACCCACCAAATTACCACCATTCATTGAATCTTAACCACCTCCAATTTCAACAATATTCTCCAACCCCACTAATACCCCTCTATAACAACCCCCTAAATTCCATTATTAATTCTAACATCCCCTTGACCACATTAAAACTCTTCAACCCCACAAATCCCCAATCATAACTCTAACCCCCACAAACCCCCAATTAACCACCCTATTCTTAAAACTCTACCACCAACATTACCCAAATAAAACTCTAACCCAACCCATAAATTGTCAACAATTCTCTATACACCCACCAAAGACCCAATTGTACATATAACCCCCATCCAATTCCCACCCATTAATCTAACCACACCTTAAATTTCCCAACAATCATATACTCAACAACGCATACAACATACCATAACTTGATCTCAAAAACCCATATAAAAACTCTTCACCCTCCACCCATAATAATCCCAAAACCCATTTAAACTCTTCCCACCACCATTCAAAACTGCCCATTTAAAAGCTCACCTTCCAAACCAATTACCCCATAACCTATTACCACCCATCCAAACACAATAAAACCCCAAACAATCCCAATACCAATTAAGCTCTCACCCCATCCAAATCCCAATGTATAAACTCTACACCCAACCAATTCCCCAAACTTGCGTTAACTAGGCACCCACCAACCATTAGCCCCATATAAACTCTTCCCCCATCAATGACCCACACTGCAGTTAAGCTCACACCATCCAAATTCCCAAAACACTCTGCACCCCCCCATCAATCCCAAGTATAGAGCTCCCCTCCAACCAAATTGCCCCAACTGGCTTTATAGCTCCCTCCACCATAATTGTCCAACCTGTTATAAAGCTTCCCACCCCCAAGACCAATTCTTAAGCTCCAACCAACACGGCTTTAAGCCCCTCACCATAAATTTCCCAAACTGCTGGTAAGAGGCTCCTCCCACCATAATTGCCAACTGGCTTTAGAGGCTCCCCACACCATTAAATGCCCAAACTTGCTTAAGCTCCCAACCACCATATTCCAAACTGCTTAGGCACCCTCCACCAGAATTGTCCAAACTGGTTAAGCTCCCTCCACCATAATTTCCAAATTGGTATTAGGCTCCTCCACCAACCCCAATTAACGTCCACCAAATCCACGCTTTAGAGGCTCCCTCCACCATAATGTCCAAACTGGGTTGGTTAGAGGCTCCACCACCATGAATTGTCCAAACTGGTTTTTAAAGGCTCCCTCCACCATGAATTGTCCAAACTGGCTGTTTAGAGGCTCCTCCACCATTAATTGTCCAAACTGCTGTTAGGCTCCATCCACCATTGTGATTTAGAGGCTCCCTCCACCATGAATTGTCCAAACTTGGCTGTTTAGAGGCTTCCCTCCACCATAATTGCCCAAACTGGCTGTTAGAGGCTCCCTCCACCATGAATTGGTCAAACTGGTTTTAAGAGGCTCCCTCCACCATGAATTGCCCAACTGGCTGTTAGAGTCTCCCTCCACCATAATTGTCCAAACTGCTTTATAGGCTCCCACCAGAATTCCCACTTGCTTAAGCTCATATTGTCCAAACTGGGCTGGTAGAGGCTCCCACCAAGAATTTCCCAAACTGGGCTGTTTAGAGGCTCCCTCCACCATGAATTTGCCCAAACTGGGCTGTTAGAGGCTCCCTCCACCATGAATTGGTCCAAACCTGGGTTTTTAGAGCTCCCTCCACCATGAATTGGTCCAAACTTGGCTGTTTAGAGGCTCCCTCCACCATAATTGGTCCAAACTGGGCTGGTTAGAGCTCCCTCCACCATGAATTGGTCCAAACTGGGCTGGTTAGAGGCTCCCTCCACCATGAATGGTCCAAACTGGGTATTTTTAGAGGCTCCTCCACCATGAATTTCCCAAGACTTGGCTGTTAGAGGCTCCCTCCACCATTAATTGGTCCAAACTGGGCTGGTTAGAGGCTCCCTCCACCATGAATTTGCCCAAACTGGGCTGTTTAGAGGCTCCCTCCACCATGAATTTGCCCAAACTGGGCTGGTTAGAGGCTCCCTCCACCATGAATTGGTCCAAACTGGGTTTTTAGGGGCTCCCTCCACCATGAATTTCCCAAAAACTTGGCTGTTTAGAGGCTCCCTCCACCATTAATTGGTCCAAACTGGGCTGGTTAGAGGCTCCCTCCACCATGAATTGGTCCAAACTGGGTTTTTTAGAGGCTCCCTCCACCATGAATTGGTCCAAACTGGCTGTTTAGAGGCTCCCTCCACCATGAATTTGCCCAAACTGGCTGTTTAGAGGCTCCCTCCACCATGAATTTGCCCAAACTGGGCTGGTTAGAGGCTCCCTCCACCATTAATTGGTCCAAACTGGGCTGGTTAGAGGCTCCCTCCACCATGAATTTGCCCAAACTGGGCTGTTTAGAGCTCCTCCACCATGAATTGGTCCCAAACTGGGGTTTTTAGGGGCTCCCTCCACCATGAATTTCCAAAACTTGGCTGTTTAGAGGCTCCCTCCACCATGAATTTGCCCAAACTGGGCTGGTTAGAGGCTCCCTCCACCATGAATTGGTCCAAGCTGGGTTTTTTAGAGGCTCCCTCCACCATGAATTTGCCCAAACTGGGCTGTTTAGAGGCTCCCTCCACCATGAATTGGTCCAAACTGGGCTGGTTAGAGGCTCCCTCCACCATGAATTTGCCCAAACTGGGCTGTTTAGAGGCTCCCTCCACCATGAATTGGTCCAAACTGGGTTTTTTAGAGGCTCCCTCCACCATGAATTGGTCCAAACTTGGCTGTTTAGAGGCTCCCTCCACCATTAATTGGTCCAAACTGGGCTGGTTAGAGGCTCCCTCCACCATGAATTGGTCCAAACTGGGTTTTTAGAGGCTCCCTCCACCATTAATTGGTCCAAACTGGGCTGGTTAGAGGCTCCCTCCACCATGAATTGGTCCAAACTGGGTTTTTTAGAGGCTCCCTCCACCATGAATTTGCCCAAACCTGGGCTGTTTAGAGGCTCCTCCACCATGAATTGGTCCAAACTGGGGTTTTTAGGGGCTCCCTCCACCATGAATTTCCCAAATCTTGGCTGTTTAGAGGCTCCCTCCACCATTAATTGGTCCAAACTGGGTTTTTTAGAGGCTCCCTCCACCATTAATTGGTCCAAACTGGGCTGGTTAGAGGCTCCCTCCACCATTAATTGGTCCAAACTGGGTTTTTTAGAGGCTCCCTCCACCATGAATTTGCCCAAACTGGGCTGTTTAGAGGCTCCCTCCACCATGAATTGGTCCAAACTGGGTTTTTTAGAGGCTCCCTCCACCATGAATTTCCCAAAACTTGGCTGTTTAGAGGCTCCCTCCACCATTAATTGGTCCAAACTGGGCTGGTTAGAGGCTCCCTCCACCATGAATTTGCCCAAACTGGGCTGTTTAGAGGCTCCCTCCACCATGAATTTGCCCAAACTGGGCTGGTTAGAGGCTCCCTCCACCATGAATTGGTCCAAACTGGGGTTTTTAGAGGCTCCCTCCACCATGAATTGGTCCAAACTTGGCTGTTTAGAGGCTCCCTCCACCATTAATTGGTCCAAACTGGGCTGGTTAGAGTCTCCCTCTACCATGAATTGGTCCAAACTGGGCTGGTTAGAGGCTCCCTCCACCATGAATTGGTCCAAACTGGGTTTTTAGGGGCTCCCTCCACCATGAATTTCCCAAAACTTGGCTGTTTAGAGGCTCCCTCCACCATTAATTGGTCCAAACTGGGCTGGTTAGAGGCTCCCTCCACCATGAATTGGTCCAAACTGGGCTGTTTAGAGGCTCCCTCCACCATGAATTGGTCCAAACTGGGTTTTTTAGAGGCTCCCTCCACCATGAATTGGTCCAAACTTGGCTGTTTAGAGGCTCCCTCCACCATTAATTGGTCCAAACTGGGCTGGTTAGAGGCTCCCTCCACCATGAATTGGTCAAAACTGGGTTTTTTAGAGGCTCCCCTCCACCATGAATTTGCCCAAACTGGGCTGTTTAGAGGCTCCCTCCACCATGAATTGGTCCAAACTGGGCTGGTTAGAGGCTCCCTCCACCATGAATTTCCCAAAACTTGGCTGTTTAGAGGCTCCCTCCACCATTAATTGGTCCAAACTGGGCTGGTTAGAGGCTCCCTCCACCATGAATTGGTCCAAACTGGGCTGGTTAGAGGCTCCCTCCACCATGAATTTTCCAAAACTTGGCTGTTTAGAGGCTCCCCTCCACCATTAATTGGTCCATACTGGGCTGGTTAGAGGCTCCCTCCACCATGAATTGGTCCAAGCTGGGTTTTTTAGAGGCTCCCTCCACCATGAATTTGCCCAAACTGGGCTGTTTAGAAGGCTCCCTCCACCATGAATTGGTCCAAACTGGGGTTTTTAGGGGCTCCCTCCACCATGAATTTCCCAAAACTTGGCTGTTTAGAGGCTCCCTCCACCATTAATTGGTCCAAACTGGGCTGGTTAGAGGCTCCCCTCCACCATGAATTTGCCCAAACTGGGCTGTTTAGAGGCTCCCTCCACCATGAATTGGTCCAAACTGGGTTTTTTAGAGGCTCCCTCCACCATGAATTGGTCCAAACTGGGCTGGTTAGAGGCTCCCTCCACCATGAATTTGCCCAAACTGGGCTGTTTAGAGGCTCCCTCCACCATGAATTTGCCCAAACTGGGCTGGTTAGAGGCTCCCTCCACCATGAATTGGTCCAAGCTGGGTTTTTTAGAGGCTCCCTCCACCATGAATTTGCCCAAACTGGGCTGGTTAGAGGCTCCCTCCACCATTAATTGGTCCAAACTGGGCTGGTTAGAGGCTCCCTCCACCATGAATTGGTCCAAACTGGGTTTTTTAGAGGCTCCCTCCACCATGAATTGGTCCAAACTGGGCTGGTTAGAGGCTCCCTCCACCATGAATTGGTCAAACTGGGCTGGTTAGAGGCTCCCTCCACCATGAATTTCCCAAAACTTGGCTGTTTAGAGGCTCCCTCCACCATTAATTGGTCCAAACTGGGCTGGTTAGAGGCTCCCTCCACCATGAATTGGTCCAAACTGGGCTGGTTAGAGGCTCCCTCCACCATGAATTTCCCAAAACTTGGCTGTTTAGAGGCTCCCTCCACCATTAATTGGTCCAAACTGGGCTGGTTAGAGGCTCCCTCCACCATGAATTGGTCCAAACTGGGTTTTTTAGAGGCTCCCCTCCACCATGAATTGGTCCAAACTGGGCTGTTTAGAGGCTCCCTCCACCATGAATTTGCCTAAACTGGGCTGTTTAGAGGCTCCCTCCACCATGAATTTGCCCAAACTGGGCTGGTTAGAGGCTCCCTCCACCATTAATTGGTCCAAACTGGGCTGGTTAGAGGCTCCCTCCACCATGAATTTGCCCAAACTGGGCTGGTTAGAGGCTCCCTCCACCATGAATTTGCCCAAACTGGGCTGTTTAGAGGCTCCCTCCACCATGAATTGGTCCAAACTGGGTTTTTTAGAGGCTCCCTCCACCATGAATTGGTCCAAACTGGGCTGGTTAGAGGCTCCCTCCACCATGAATTTGCCCAAACTGGGCTGTTTAGAGGCTCCCTCCACCATGAATTTGCCCAAACTGGGCTGGTTAGAGGCTCCCTCCACCATGAATTGGTCCAAGCTGGGTTTTTTAGAGGCTCCCTCCACCATGAATTTGCCCAAACTGGGCTGGTTAGAGGCTCCCTCCACCATTAATTGGTCCAAACTGGGCTGGTTAGAGGCTCCCTCCACCATGAATTGGTCCAAACTGGGTTTTTTAGAGGCTCCCTCCACCATGAATTGGTCCAAACTGGGCTGGTTAGAGGCTCCCTCCACCATGAATTGGTCCAAACTGGGCTGGTTAGAGGCTCCCTCCACCATGAATTTCCCAAAACTTGGCTGTTTAGAGGCTCCCTCCACCATTAATTGGTCCAAACTGGGCTGGTTAGAGGCTCCCTCCACCATGAATTGGTCCAAACTGGGCTGGTTAGAGGCTCCCTCCACCATGAATTTCCCAAAACTTGGCTGTTTAGAGGCTCCCTCCACCATTAATTGGTCCAAACTGGGCTGGTTAGAGGCTCCCTCCACCATGAATTGGTCCAAACTGGGTTTTTTAGAGGCTCCCTCCACCATGAATTGGTCCAAACTGGGCTGTTTAGAGGCTCCCTCCACCATGAATTTGCCTAAACTGGGCTGTTTAGAGGCTCCCTCCACCATGAATTTGCCCAAACTGGGCTGGTTAGAGGCTCCCTCCACCATTAATTGGTCCAAACTGGGCTGGTTAGAGGCTCCCTCCACCATGAATTTGCCCAAACTGGGCTGTTTAGAGGCTCCCTCCACCATGAATTTGCCCAAACTGGGCTGTTTAGAGGCTCCCTCCACCATGAATTGGTCCAAACTGGGCTGGTTAGAGGCTCCCTCCACCATGAATTGGTCCAAACTGGGGTTTTTAGGGGCTCCCTCCACCATGAATTTCCCAAAACTTGGCTGTTTAGAGGCTCCCTCCACCATTAATTGGTCCAAACTGGGCTGTTTAGAGGCTCCCTCCACCATTAATTGTCCAAACTGGGCTGGTTAGAGGCTCCCTCCACCATGAATTGGTCCAAACTGGGTTTTTTAAAGGCTCCCTCCACCATGAATTGGTCCAAACTTGGCTGTTTAGAGGCTCCCTCCACCATTAATTGGTCCAAACTGGGCTGGTTAGAGGCTCCCTCCACCATGAATTGGTCCAAACTGGGTTTTTTAGAGGCTCCCTCCACCATGAATTGGTCCAAACTTGGCTGTTTAGAGGCTTCCTCCACCATTAATTGGTCCAAACTGGGCTGGTTAGAGGCTCCCTCCACCATGAATTGGTCCAAACTGGGTTTTTAGAGGCTCCCTCCACCATGAATTTGCCCAAACTGGGCTGTTTAGAGTCTCCCTCCACCATGAATTGGTCCAAACTGGGTTTTTTAGAGGCTCCCTCCACCATGAATTTCCCAAAACTTGGCTGTTTAGAGGCTCCCTCCACCATTAATTGGTCCAAACTGGGCTGGTTAGAGGCTCCCTCCACCATGAATTTGCCCAAACTGGGCTGTTTAGAGGCTCCCTCCACCATGAATTTGCCCAAACTGGGCTGGTTAGAGGCTCCCTCCACCATGAATTGGTCCAAACTGGGGTTTTTAGAGGCTCCCTCCACCATTAATTGGTCCAAACTTGGCTGTTTAGAGGCTCCCTCCACCATTAATTGGTCCAAACTGGGCTGGTTAGAGTCTCCCTCCACCATGAATTGGTCCAAACTGGGCTGGTTAGAGGCTCCCTCCACCATGAATTGGTCCAAACTGGGTTTTTTAGAGGCTCCCTCCACCATGAATTTCCCAAGACTTGGCTGTTTAGAGGCTCCCTCCACCATTAATTGGTCCAAACTGGGCTGGTTAGAGGCTCCCTCCACCATGAATTTGCCCAAACTGGCTGTTTAGAGGCTCCCTCCACCATGAATTTGCCCAAACTGGGCTGGTTAGAGGCTCCCTCCACCATGAATTGGTCCAAACTGGGTTTTTAGGGGCTCCCTCCACCATGAATTTCCCAAAACTTGGCTGTTTAGAGGCTCCCTCCACCATTAATTGGTCCAAACTGGGCTGGTTAGAGGCTCCCTCCACCATGAATTGGTCCAAACTGGGTTTTTTAGAGGCTCCCTCCACCATGAATTGGTCCAAACTGGGCTGTTTAGAGGCTCCCTCCACCATGAATTTGCCCAAACTGGGCTGTTTAGAGGCTCCCTCCACCATGAATTTGCCCAAACTGGGCTGGTTAGAGGCTCCCTCCACCATTAATTGGTCCAAACTGGGCTGGTTAGAGGCTCCCTCCACCATGAATTTGCCCAAACTGGGCTGTTTAGAGGCTCCCTCCACCATGAATTGGTCCAAACTGGGGTTTTTAGGGGCTCCCTCCACCATGAATTTCCCAAAACTTGGCTGTTTAGAGGCTCCCTCCACCATGAATTTGCCCAAACTGGGCTGGTTAGAGGCTCCCTCCACCATGAATTGGTCCAAGCTGGGTTTTTTAGAGGCTCCCTCCACCATGAATTTGCCCAAACTGGGCTGTTTAGAGGCTCCCTCCACCATGAATTGGTCCAAACTGGGCTGGTTAGAGGCTCCCTCCACCATGAATTTGCCCAAACTGGGCTGTTTAGAGGCTCCCTCCACCATGAATTGGTCCAAACTGGGTTTTTTAGAGGCTCCCTCCACCATGAATTGGTCCAAACTTGGCTGTTTAGAGGCTCCCTCCACCATTAATTGGTCCAAACTGGGCTGGTTAGAGGCTCCCTCCACCATGAATTGGTCCAAACTGGGTTTTTTAGAGGCTCCCTCCACCATTAATTGGTCCAAACTGGGCTGGTTAGAGGCTCCCTCCACCATGAATTGGTCCAAACTGGGTTTTTTAGAGGCTCCCTCCACCATGAATTTGCCCAAACTGGGCTGTTTAGAGGCTCCCTCCACCATGAATTGGTCCAAACTGGGGTTTTTAGGGGCTCCCTCCACCATGAATTTCCCAAAACTTGGCTGTTTAGAGGCTCCCTCCACCATTAATTGGTCCAAACTGGGCTGGTTAGAGGCTCCCTCCACCATGAATTGGTCCAAGCTGGGTTTTTTAGAGGCTCCCTCCACCATGAATTTGCCAAACTGGGCTGTTTAGAGGCTCCCTCCACCATTAATTGGTCCAAACTGGGCTGGTTAGAGGCTCCCTCCACCATGAATTGGTCCAAACTGGGTTTTTAGAGGCTCCCTCCACCATGAATTGGTCCAAACTGGGCTGGTTAGAGGCTCCCTCCACCATGAATTGGTCCAAACTGGGCTGGTTAGAGGCTCCCTCCACCATGAATTTCCCAAAACTTGGCTGTTTAGAGGCTCCCTCCACCATTAATTGGTCCAAACTGGGCTGGTTAGAGGCTCCCTCCACCATGAATTGGTCCCAAACTGGGCTGGTTTAGAGGCTCCCTCCACCATGAATTTCCCAAACTTGGCTGTTTAGAGGCTCCCTCCACCATTAATTGGTCCAAACTGGGCTGGTTAGAGGCTCCCTCCACCATGAATTTGCAGAAACTGGGCTGTTTAGAGGCTCCCTCCACCATGAATTTGCCCAAACTGGGCTGGTTAGAGGCTCCCTCCACCATGAATTGGTCCAAACTGGGGTTTTTAGAGGCTCCCTCCACCATGAATTGGTCCAAACTTGGCTGTTTAGAGGCTCCCTCCACCATTAATTGGTACAAACTGGGCTGGTTAGAGGCTCCCTCCACCATGAATTGGTCCAAACTGAGTTTTTTAGAGGCTCCCTCCACCATGAATTGGTCCAAACTGGGCTGTTTAGAGGCTCCCTCCACCATTAATTGGTCCAAACTGGGCTGGTTAGAGGCTCCCTCCACCATGAATTGGTCCAAACTGGGTTTTTTAGAGGCTCCCTCCACCATGAATTTGCCCAAACTGGGCTGTTTAGAGGCTCCCTCCACCATGAATTGGTCCAAACTGGGGTTTTTAGGGGCTCCCTCCACCATGAATTTCCCAAAACTTGGCTGTTTAGAGGCTCCCTCCACCATTAATTGGTCCAAACTGGGCTGGTTAGAGGCTCCCTCCACCATGAATTTGCCCAAACTGGGCTGTTTAGAGGCCTCCCTCCACCATGAATTGGTCCAAACTGGGTTTTTTAGAGGCTCCCTCCACCATGAATTGGTCCAAACTGGGCTGTTTAGAGGCTCCCTCCATCATGAATTTGCCCAAACTGGGCTGTTTAGAGGCTCCCTCCACCATGAATTTGCCCAAACTGGGCTGGTTAGAGGCTCCCTCCACCATTAATTGGTCCAAACTGGGCTGGTTAGAGGCTCCCTCCACCATGAATTTGCCCAAACTGGGCTGTTTAGAGGCTCCCTCCACCATGAATTTGCCCAAACTGGGCTGGTTAGAGGCTCCCTCCACCATGAATTGGTCCAAGCTGGGTTTTTTAGAGGCTCCCTCCACCATGAATTTGCCCAAACTGGGCTGGTTAGAGGCTCCCTCCACCATTAATTGGTCCAAACTGGGCTGGTTAGAGGCTCCCTCCACCATGAATTGGTCCAAACTGGATTTTTTAGAGGCTCCCTCCACCATGAATTGGTCCAAACTGGGCTGGTTAGAGGCTCCCTCCACCATGAATTGGTCCCAACTGGCTGGTTAGAGGCTCCCTCCACCATGAATTTCCCAAAACTTGGCTGTTTAGAGGCTCCCTCCACCATTAATTGGTCCAAACTGGGCTGGTTAGAGGCTCCCTCCACCATGAATTGGTCCAAACTGGGCTGGTTAGAGGCTCCCTCCACCATGAATTTCCCAAAACTTGGCTGTTTAGAGGCTCCCTCCACCATTAATTGGTCCAAACTGGGCTGGTTAGAGGCTCCCTCCACCATGAATTTGCCCAAACTGGGCTGTTTAGAGGCTCCCTCCACCATGAATTTGCCCAAACTGGGCTGGTTAGAGGCTCCCTCCACCATGAATTGGTCCAAACTGGGTTTTTAGAGGCTCCCTCCACCATAAATTGGTCCAAACTTGGCTGTTTAGAGGCTCCCTCCACCATTAATTGGTCCAAACTGGGCTGGTTAGAGGCTCCCTCCACCATGAATTGGTCCAAACTGGGCTGGTTAGAGGCTCCCTCCACCATGAATTGGTCCAAACTGGGGTTTTTAGGGGCTCCCTCCACCATGAATTTCCCAAAACTTGGCTGTTTAGAGGCTCCCTCCACCATTAATTGGTCCAAACTGGGCTGTTTAGAGGCTCCCTCCACCATTAATTGGTCCAAACTGGGCTGGTTAGAGGCTCCCTCCACATGAATTTGCCCAAACTGGGCTGTTTAGAGGCTCCCTCCACCATGAATTTGCCCAAACTGGGCTGGTTAGAGGCTCCCTCCACCATGAATTGGTCCAAACTGGGTTTTTTAGAGGTCTCCCTCCACCATGAATTGGTCCAAACTTGGCCTGTTTAGAGGCTTCCTCCACCATTAATTGGTCCAAACTGGGCTGGTTAGAGGCTCCCTCCACCATGAATTGGTCCAAACTGGGTTTTTTAGAGGCTCCCTCCACCATGAATTTGCCCAAACTGGGCTGTTTAGAGGCTCCCTCCACCATGAATTGGTCCAAACTGGGTTTTTTAGAGGCTCCCTCCACCATGAATTTCCCAAAACTTGGCTGTTTAGAGGCTCCCTCCACCATTAATTGGTCCAAACTGGGCTGGTTAGAGTCTCCCTCCACCATGAATTGGTCCAAACTGGGGTTTTTAGAGGCTCCCTCCACCATGAATTGGTCCAAACTTGGCTGTTTAGAGGCTCCCTCCACCATTAATTGGTCCAAACTGGGCTGGTTAGAGTCTCCCTCCACCATGAATTGGTCCAAACTGGGCTGGTTAGAGGCTCCCTCCACCATGAATTGGTCCAAACTGGGATTTTAGGGGCTCCCTCCACCATGAATTTCCCAAAACTTGGCTGTTTAGAGGCTCCCTCCACCATTAATTGGTCCAAACTGGGCTGGTTAGAGGCTCCCTCCACCATGAATTGGTCCAAACTGGGCTGTTTAGAGGCTCCCTCCACCATGAATTGGTCCAAACTGGGTTTTTTAGAGGCTCCCTCCACCATGAATTGGTCCAAACTTGGCTGTTTAGAGGCTCCCTCCACCATTAATTGGTCCAAACTGGGCTGGTTAGAGGCTCCCTCCACCATGAATTGGTCCAAACTGGGTTTTTTAGAGGCTCCCTCCACCATGAATTTGCCCAAACTGGGCTGTTTAGAGGCTCCCTCCACCATGAATTGGTCCAAACTGGGGTTTTTAGGGGCTCCCTCCACCATGAATTTGCCCAAACTGGGCTGGTTAGAGGCTCCCTCCACCATGAATTTGCCCAAACTGGGCTGGTTAGAGGCTCCCTCCACCATGAATTGGTCCAAGCTGGGTTTTTTAGAGGCTCCCTCCACCATGAATTTGCCCAAACCCGCCTGGTTAGAGGCTCCCTCCACCATGAATTTGCCCAAACTGGGCTGTTTAGAGGCTCCCTCCACCATGAATTTGCCCAAACTGGGCTGGTTAGAGGCTCCCTCCACCATTAATTGGTCCAAACTGGGCTGGTTAGAGGCTCCCTCCACCATGAATTTGCCCAAACTGGGCTGTTTAGAGGCTCCCTCCACCATAAATTTGCCCAAACTGGGCTGGTTAGAGGCTCCCTCCACCATGAATTGGTCCAAACTGGGCTGGTTAGAGGCTCCCTCCACCATGAATTGGTCCAAACTGGGGTTTTTAGGGGCTCCCTCCACCATGAATTTCCCAAAACTTGGCTGTTTAGAGGCTCCCTCCACCATGAATTTGCCCAAACTGGGCTGTTTAGAGTCTCCCTCCACCATGAATTGGTCCAAACTGGGTTTTTTAGAGGCTCCCTCCACCATGAATTGGTCCAAACTTGGCTGTTTAGAGGCTCCCTCCACCATTAATTGGTCCAAACTGGGCTGGTTAGAGGCTCCCTCCACCATGAATTGGTCCAAACTGGGTTTTTTAGAGGCTCCCTCCACCATGAATTGGTCCAAACTTGGCTGTTTAGAGGCTTCCTCCACCATTAATTGGTCCAAACTGGGCTGGTTAGAGGCTCCCTCCACCATGAATTGGTCCAAACTGGGTTTTTTAGAGGCTCCCTCCACCATGAATTTGCCCAAACTGGGCTGTTTAGAGGCTCCCTCCACCATGAATTGGTCCAAACTGGGTTTTTTAGAGGCTCCCTCCACCATGAATTTCCCAAAACTTGGCTGTTTAGAGGCTCCCTCCACCATTAATTGGTCCAAACTGGGCTGTTTAGAGGCTCCCTCCACCATTAATTGGTCCAAACTGGGCTGGTTAGAGGCTCCCTCCACCATGAATTTGCCCAAACTGGGCTGTTTAGAGGCTCCCTCCACCATGAATTGGTCCAAACTGGGTTTTTTAGAGGCTCCCTCCACCATGAATTGGTCCAAACTGGGCTGTTTAGAGGCTCCCTCCACCATGAATTTGCCCAAACTGGGCTGTTTAGAGGCTCCCTCCACCATGAATTGGTCCAAACTGGGTTTTTTAGAGGCTCCCTCCACCATTAATTGGTCCAAACTGGGCTGGTTAGAGGCTCCCTCCACCATGAATTGGTCCAAACTGGGTTTTTTAGAGGCTCCCTCCACCATTAATTGGTCCAAACTGGGCTGGTTAGAGGCTCCCTCCACCATGAATTGGTCCAAACTGGGTTTTTTAGAGGCTCCCTCCACCATGAATTGGTCCAAACTGGGCTGGTTAGAGGCTCCCTCCACCATGAATTGGTCCAAACTGGGCTGGTTAGAGGCTCCCTCCACCATGAATTGGTCCAAACTGGGTTTTTTAGAGGCTCCCTCCACCATGAATTTGCCCAAACTGGGCTGTTTAGAGGCTCCCTCCACCATGAATTGGTCCAAACTGGGGTTTTTAGGGGCTCCCTCCACCATGAATTTCCCAAAACTTGGCTGTTTAGAGGCTCCCTCCACCATTAATTGGTCCAAACTGGGCTGGTTAGAGGCTCCCTCCACCATGAATTTGCCCAAACTGGGCTGTTTAGAGGCTCCCTCCACCATGAATTGGTCCAAACTGGGTTTTTTAGAGGCTCCCTCCACCATGAATTGGTCCAAACTGGGCTGTTTAGAGGCTCCCTCCACCATGAATTTGCCCAAACTGGGCTGTTTAGAGGCTCCCTCCACCATGAATTTGCCCAAACTGGGCTGGTTAGAGGCTCCCTCCACCATTAATTGGTCCAAACTGGGCTGGTTAGAGGCTCCCTCCACCATGAATTTGCCCAAACTGGGCTGTTTAGAGGCTCCCTCCACCATGAATTTGCCCAAACTGGGCTGGTTAGAGGCTCCCTCCACCATGAATTGGTCCAAGCTGGGTTTTTTAGAGGCTCCCTCCACCATGAATTTGCCCAAACTGGGCTGTTTAGAGGATCCCTCCACCATTAATTGGTCCAAACTGGGCTGGTTAGAGGCTCCCTCCACCATGAATTGGTCCAAACTGGGTTTTTTAGAGGCTCCCTCCACCATGAATTGGTCCAAACTGGGCTGGTTAGAGGCTCCCTCCACCATGAATTGGTCCAATCTGGTCTGGTTAGAGGCTCCCTCCACCATGAATTTCCCAAAACTTGGCTGTTTAGAGGCTCCCTCCACCATTAATTGGTCCAAACTGGGCTGGTTAGAGGCTCCCTCCACCATGAATTGGTCCAAACTGGGCTGGTTAGAGGCTCCCTCCACCATGAATTTCCCAAAACTTGGCTGTTTAGAGGCTCCCTCCACCATTAATTGGTCCAAACTGGGCTGGTTAGAGGCTCCCTCCACCATGAATTTGCCCAAACTGGGCTGTTTAGAGGCTCCCTCCACCATGAATTTGCCCAAACTGGGCTGGTTAGAGGCTCCCTCCACCATGAATTGGTCCAAACTGGGGTTTTTAGAGGCTCCCTCCACCATGAATTGGTCCAAACTTGGCTGTTTAGAGGCTCCCTCCACCATTAATTGGTCCAAACTGGGCTGGTTAGAGGCTCCCTCCACCATGAATTGGTCCAAACTGGGCTGGTTAGAGGCTCCCTCCACCATGAATTGGTCCAAACTGGGGTTTTTAGGGGCTCCCTCCACCATGAATTTCCCAAAACTTGGCTGTTTAGAGGCTCCCTCCACCATTAATTGGTCCAAACTGGGCTGTTTAGAGGCTCCCTCCACCATTAATTGGTCCAAACTGGGCTGGTTAGAGGCTCCCTTTACCATGAATTTGCCCAAACTGGGCTGTTTAGAGGCTCCCTCCACCATGAATTGGTCCAAACTGGGTTTTTTAGAGGCTCCCTCCACCATGAATTGGTCCAAACTTGGCTGTTTAGAGGCTCCCTCCACCATTAATTGGACCAAACTGGGCTGGTTAGAGGCTCCCTCCACCATGAATTGGTCCAAACTGGGTTTTTTAGAGGCTCCCTCCACCATGAATTGGTCCAAACTTGGCTGTTTAGAGGCTCCCTCCACCATTAATTGGTCCAAACTGGGCTGGTTAGAGGCTCCCTCCACCATGAATTGGTCCAAACTGGGTTTTTTAGAGGCTCCCTCCACCATGAATTGGTCCAAACTTGGCTGTTTAGAGGCTCCCTCCACCATTAATTGGTCCAAACTGGGCTGGTTAGAGGCTCCCTCCACCATGAATTGGTCCAAACTGGGTTTTTTAGAGGCTCCCTCCACCATGAATTTGCCCAAACTGGGCTGTTTAGAGGCTCCCTCCACCATGAATTGGTCCAAACTGGGGTTTTTAGGGGCTCCCTCCACCATGAATTTCCCAAAACTTGGCTGTTTAGAGGCTCCCTCCACCATTAATTGGTCCAAACTGGGCTGGTTAGAGGCTCCCTCCACCATGAATTTGCCCAAACTGGGCTGTTTAGAGGCTCCCTCCACCATGAATTGGTCCAAACTGGGTTTTTTAGAGGCTCCCTCCACCATGAATTGGTCCAAACTGGGCTGTTTAGAGGCTCCCTCCACCATGAATTTGCCCAAACTGGGCTGTTTAGAGCCTCCCTCCACCATGAATTTGCCCAAACTGGGCTGGTTAGAGGCTCCCTCCACCATTAATTGGTCCAAACTGGGCTGGTTAGAGGCTCCCTCCACCATGAATTTGCCCAAACTGGGCTGTTTAGAGGCTCCCTCCACCATGAATTTGCCCAAACTGGGCTGGTTAGAGGCTCCCTCCACCATGAATTGGTCCAAACTGGGCTGGTTAGAGGCTCCCTCCACCATGAATTGGTCCAAACTGGGGTTTTTAGGGGCTCCCTCCACCATGAATTTCCCAAAACTTGGCTGTTTAGAGGCTCCCTCCACCATTAATTGGTCCAAACTGGGCTGTTTAGAGGCTCCCTCCACCATTAATTGGTCCAAACTGGGCTGGTTAGAGGCTCCCTCCACCATGAATTTGCCCAAACTGGGCTGTTTAGAGGCTCCCTCCACCATGAATTGGTCCAAACTGGGTTTTTTAGAGGCTCCCTCCACCATGAATTGGTCCAAACTGGGCTGTTTAGAGGCTCCCTCCACCATGAATTTGCCCAAACTGGGCTGTTTAGAGGCTCCCTCCACCATGAATTTGCCCAAACTGGGCTGGTTAGAGGCTCCCTCCACCATTAATTGGTCCAAACTGGGCTGGTTAGAGGCTCCCTCCACCATGAATTTGCCCAAACTGGGCTGTTTAGAGGCTCCCTCCACCATGAATTTGCCCAAACTGGGCTGGTTAGAGGCTCCCTCCACCATAAATTGGTCCAAACTGGGCTGTTTAGAGGCTCCCTCCACCATTAATTGGTCCAAACTGGGCTGGTTAGAGGCTCCCTCCACCATGAATTTGCCCAAACTGGGCTGTTTAGAGGCTCCCTCCACCATGAATTGGTCCAAACTGGGTTTTTTAGAGGCTCCCTCCACCATGAATTTGCCCAAACTGGGCTGGTTAGAGGCTCCCTCCACCATGAATTGGTCCAAACTGGGGTTTTTAGAGGCTCCCTCCACCATGAATTTGCCCAAACTGGGGTGTTTAGAGGCTCCCTCCACCATGAATTTGCCCAAACTCTGCTGGTTAGAGGCTCAATCCACCCTGATTTTCAAAACAAATGTTGGTGCCAACCTCAACTTACTACAAGGGCCAAATTCACTGCTGGTGACAAGCTCTCCTCACTGCAAGTGCCAAATACACATGTTTCAAGGTGTTTTCCTACTGTCAGAGAGGTGGTATTGAGTGTGTAAAGTGTGTAGTTGTTAGGCTGTGATGTTGGGGTAATAGAGGGTCTTTGGTGTGTTAGATGCCCCCAGACATGCTTCCCCTGCTGTCCCAGTGTCATTCCAGAGGTGTTGGCATCATTTCCTGGGGTGTCATAGTGGACTTGGTGACCCTCCAGACACGGATTTGGGTTTCCCCCTTAACGAGTATCTGTTCCCCATAGACTATAATGGGGTTTGAAACCCATTCGAACACACGAACATTGAGCGGCTGTTCGAATCGAATTTCGAACCTCGAACATTTTAGTGTTCGCTCATCTCTAATTATGACATGAGACAGGTTTCACACACAGAATTTGGTTGTTACTCTACAGTAAAATAGCTAGGAACTTGCATAAATTTCAGCATTTATTTGAGCATAGTGCAAACAAGCTAAACATAAGTTTTTGAGCAAACATTTTTTTATGCCAGAGAACTGGCGTATTTTCCCCAACTGCAACACTTACAGCAACAGGATCTTGTAAGGCAATGACAAATGTTAAGGATGTCTGTTAGTAGTAAATTTGTTTTAAATCTAATCACTAGAAATGAGTGAGTAGTGAAATATTAGATATTCGTGAGTAGCCCCTCAATATTCGGCTATTCGATCGAATATCGAATCCCATTATAGTTTATGGGTAGAGATGAGCGAACAGTGTTCTATCGAACACATGTTCGATCGGATATCACGCTGTTCGCCATGTTCGAATCAAATCGAACACCGCGTGGTAAACTGACTAAAAACTCGATTCCCCTCCCACCATCCCTGGTGCTTTTTTTGCACAAATAACAGCGCAGGGAAGGTGGGACAGGAACTACGACAACAGGGACATTGAAAAAAATACTAAAAACCAATTGGCTGCCAAAAACATGTGACCTCTGATTCATAAGAACAGCGCCGCACCCGGTTTCTGAGCTTTCACTTGGTCACAGGCGGAGGTCTCCGTCAATTTAGATAGGGATTATATTCTGCTAGGCAGGGATAGGATAGGAGAGGAGAAGAAAACCAACAGCTCGTTTAAGAGCTACAGTGAAGGGAGAATCCAAAAAAATAATTGTCACAGTGTCTACCCACTAACGCTAACGTGGGATTCACAGGCTGCATCAGCGCTACCCAGCTCTCTGCGGTGGGGATAATACTAAGTGGGATACACTGAAACTGTATTCCCACATACTCTATATACCCTTAATCTACGTTCTAACAGTGTACCCCCCGGAACTAACTGGCATACACTGAAATGCTAAGCCCATATACCCTCAATCCACGTTCTAACAGTGTCCCCCCCCCTCCTCCGTAGCTAACTGGTGTACACTGAAATGCTCAGCCCATAGAATGTGGATTAAGGGTATATACGGTATGACAGTGTGCCCCCACACCCCCCGCACCTAACTTGTATACACTGGACTATTCACCTGAATTGTCAGTGTTAAATCCCCAAATTATTTGGAAATACATGCACCATGAATCTCAGGCTATTGCTATATTCAACCAGGTTGTCAGTGTTAATTCGCCAAATAATTTGGGCATACATACACCATAAATCTCAGGCTATTGCTATATTCACCCAGGTTGTCGGTGCTAATTCCGCAAATAATTTGGGGATACATACACCCTACATCTCAGGCTCTTGGCATATTCACCCAGGTTGTCAGTGCTAATTCCGCAAATAATTTGGGGATACATACACCCTACATCTTAAGCTCTTGCCATATTCACCCAGGTTGTCAGTGTTCATTCCCAAAATAAATTCGGGCCTTCATACCACCCTCATTTGTTGCTATTGGCATATAGTGCAAGGTTCGGACTGTTAATTCCCCAAATAATTTGGAGATACATACACCCTACATCTCAGGCTCTTGCCATATTCACCCAGGTTCTGAGTGTTCATTCCCAAAATAAATTGGGGCTTTCATACCACCCTCATTTGTTGCTATTGGCATATAGTGCAAGGTTCTGAGTGTAAATTCCCCTAAGAAATTGGGGCCTTCATACCACCCTCATTTGTTGCTATTGGCATATAGTGCCAGGTTCTGACTGTTAATTCCCCAAATTATTTGGGGATACATACACCCTACATCTCAAGCTCCTGCCATATTCACCGAGGTTGTCAGTGTTAATTCCCCAAATTATTTGGGGATACATACATGTAAAATTTCTGGGTACTGGCATATTCACCTGGGTTGTCAGTGTTAAATCCCAAAATTATTTGGGGATACATACATTTAAAATTTCTAGATATTGGCATATTCATCTGGGTTGTCAGTGTTAAATCCCCAAATTATTTGGGGATACATACACCCTACATCTCAGGCTCTTGCCATATTCACCCAGGTTGTCAGTGTTCATTCCCAAAATAAATTGGGGCCTTCATACCACCCTCATTTGTTGCTATTGGCATATAGTGCCAGGTTCTGACTGTTAATTCCCCAAATTATTTGGGGATACATACACCCTACATTTCAGGCTCTTGCCATATTCACCCAGGTTGTCAGTGTTCATTCCCAAAATAAATTGGGGCCTTCATACCACCCTCATTTGTTGCTATTGGCATATAGTGCCAGGTTCTGACTGTTAATTCCCCAAATAATTTGGGGATACATACACCCTACATCTCAGACTCTTGCCATATTCACCCAGGTTCTGAGTGTTTATTCCCAAAATAAATTGGGGCCTTCATACCACCCTCATTTGTTGCTATTGGCATATAGTGCCAGGTTCTGACTGTTAATTCCCCAAATAATTTGGGGATACATACATACATTTTAATTCCAAGGCTATAGAAGCTTTAGCCAGGTTGTGACGGTGTGTAGCCCTACCAACACTAAGTGGGATAAACATTAATTGTCAGACTATGTACGCTAAACCCAGCATTCCACGGTGTGTCCCCACAAAACCTAAGTGGGATACACACCAATAGTCAGGCTATGTACGCTCAAACCAAGGAATATAGGTCCAAATTATACACCCAGTCAGTGTAATTTGTAGAGGGATCGGAGAGGACAGGTCTGTGGTTGGCCAGGTACTCACGCAACATGCGCCTATACTTTTCCCTCATGATGACACTAGGCCCTTAACTGGCAGTAAATTTGGCAGGGAGGGGGGGGGGGGGGCATTAACGTGTACCAGACCTTGTAAAGTGTTCCCCTGGTGGTTGTGCAGCTGAGGGAAGTTGTGAACCTCATGGAGGAAATATCCTCTCTGACGCCCAAGAGGGTTAACGGAAACATTCCCATCATATTCTGCACCAGTTGCTTTTGCCAATTAATTTTTGCAATTTTTTTTTCCTCTCCCCCAGTATAACAAAGGAACAGACATTTGACCTATACCAGGGGTCGAGGCTTGCAAAAATCCAGTAGTATTTGCTCTCCATGATGTGACGTATGTGTTTGTCTCTTGAAAAGCAACCAGACATCAAGTCAGCCATGTGTGCCAGTGTGTTACTTGGCATGACTTTGCTGCCCACAACTGTAAGGGTCACTCTCCATTTCCTTCATTTTCCACTCCACTTCACACCATCTGTGGTGAAGCAATGGGATGCACTGAAGTGCACCCTCAAGCCTCGTGTGGGACAGGGACATCAGATGCCACTCCATCCCCCTCGTCTTCCTCCACCAGCCAACGGTGCGAAGATGAGAGGAGTGTGCTCTGAATGTTTTCTACCTAGCAAAGGCTACTTCTCAGTTACGAAAATGGCCACACTTTGACCAGTATATCAGGCACAATGGTGTAGGTTTCAAAGAAACATGGCACCAACAAGTTGAAAATGTGGGCCATGTGTGGACCGTGTTTGAGTCTGGCAAGCTCCAGATCTGCTACCAGGTTCCGGCCATTATCACAGACGCAAAAATGCCAGGCCCCAGGTGTAGCAGGGAAAAACAAATTGCCATCTCAGCCAGGATGGCATCTCTGACCTCGGAGGCAGTGTGCTGTCTGTCCCCCAAGCTGATGAGCTTCAGTACGTCCTGCTGACATCTCCCCACGCCAGTGTTACAGCGTTTGCCTCTAGTAGCTGGGGTGGAGGTTGCAGCGTAGTAGGCTTTCAGTGAACTCCTGCCATGAATTTTGGGCTGGGAGAGGAGATAGGCCACCCCAGTTTGCACCCCGGGACCAGACTCCACTACATTCACCGTCCCTGATAAGCAGCATCCCTGACCACAGGCGCTTGTCCATGTGTCGGTGGTCAAGTGGACCTTGCAGCAAAGCGCAGAGCTCTGGGCCCGACTGATGTTATGGGACACATGCAGGTGCAAGGCAGGGACAACACACCAAGAGAAGAAGTAACGGCTAGGCTCAGCATAGGGAGGAGCCCCAGCTGCCATCTGGTGATGGAAGACCTGGGTATCCAGAAGCATAAATGCCAACATCTCCAGGGCCAGCAGTTTTTTGATGAGTCCATTAAAGGCTTGGGCGTGTGGGTGGCTTGCGCTGTACTACTGCCTGCAATGAAATGCCTGGGAGATTGGGAGTGGCTGGGAAGAGGCTCATGATGGTGCAGGCCAAAAGGGCGGATGAGGGTGAACTCCCCAATGTGTCAGACAGATGTGTAGGTGTCCTTGCATCATATCCTTGCACCATACTTGGCTGGATTGCACTTTCATTTTGTGCCAAAAAGTGGTCAAGACAGCGATCCATCAGCTAATCCCGTTACACTGTCCATTGACAACTGCATCACTGAACTTACCATCTCTGGAAGTGGTCCAACTTCTTTCTTTACATTTAGCCATGCACTATGCTAGCTCACTACATTTGGTTGCTCCAAGGGTTCTCTTAATGCATATTGCCAAGGGGACTCAGATGTGTTTCTCAGCACTGAGGCCACCTCCTCTGAGATCCCAAAGAAACTTTACAAGAGGTGTGTATTGCAGAAAAAAAGATGAGAAAATAAGTGTAGGCTGTAGAGCACAGAGGGATCAGAGAAGACAGAGCTGGGGTCGGCCAGGTATTCCCACAACATGCGCCTATACTTGTCCCTCCTGGTGACACTAGGCCCTTGAGTGGCGGTAATTTGGCCAGGGGGGCCATTAACGTATCCCTCCTGGTGAAAGTAGGCCCCTGAGTAGCGGTAATTTGGCCAGGGGGGCCATTAACGTGTCCCAGACCTAGGAATAAGTTTTGCAACAGGGTAGAGTTTTGCATGCCTTTGCCTCTACCCACCGTTTTTGCTGCTTAGCTTCCCTCCACATCTACACAGCTTTCGCCTCTAGACATCACCCCAGTTTATGCCTCTGCTTCTACCCAGCTTTTTTGTTGATTTAGCTTCACTCCACATCTACACTGCTTTCGCCCCTAGACATCACCCCTGTCCATGTGGGGTCGGTGGCCTCGTCGTCCACCAACTCCTCTTTCAATTGTGCACTGTCCCCTTACTGCAAACCGCACATAACCACAGTTTTCCCTGATGGCAACTGTGTCTCATCATCCTCACTGAGGTCCAGAAACATCGGTGGCAGGTCCACAACCACAAAATTGGAAGGAAATGGTGGATGCTGCAGTATTTCTAACACCTTTTCCTGGTGCTCGGGCCTGGTCTGTGTTGTACCCTGCACCCTGCTTAACGCAGCTGCCATATCCGGAGTTGTGATGAGCGCATGCTAATGTTTCGTGTCCAGTGCAATGGATGGGACAGGATTTCACATAAGTCTGCCACCCATGGGCACTCATGGTTGAGCAACTAAGGGAGCTGACTTTGACGAACCCTAGGGTTTCGGAGTTGGAACTCCATCAAAGGTCTGTGCTGCTCACACACTCTGCTCAACAGATGATATGTTTAGTTCCAGCATGTGGATACGTCGCACAACAGCCGTTGTTCGGGTGGATACAGGCGTTTTAGCAGTGCATAGAGGCTAGCAGCGGCTACTTGCACAAGCGCCGCACTTTCACCAGTAGCTCGTGAACGTTGGGGTACTTTTTTAAAAACCGTTGCAGCACTGATTTAAAAACGTGGCCCAGGCATGGAACATGTTGCAGGCTGCAAAGCTACAGAGCCAATCCCAGGTTCCGACCATTATCACACATGACAACATGCCTGGGCCCAGGTGCAGTGGCAAAATATACATTGCCGTGTCATCGAGGATGGCATGACTCACTTTGTAGGCAGTGTGCTGTCTGGCCCCAAAGCTGATGAACTTCTGCAGGGCCTGCTGACATCTCCCCACGCCATTGTTGAAGCATTTCCAGCTCGTAGCTGGGGTCCACTTAATGGCAGAGGAGGGTGGTGTTTCAGCGCTCCTGCCAGTTATGTTGGGCGAGGAGACAAAGCAGTCCAACACAATTTGCGACACGGTCCCCGCCTCAACTACATTCATCCTGTGTGCCAAGATTGAAAGGTAGCGTCCCTGTCCGCATGCACTTGTCCATGCATAGGTGGTCAAGTGGAACTTTGTGCAAAGCGCTGAACTTAGGGACTGCCTCATGTTTGGGGAAAAAAGCTGGTGAAAGGTTTGGATGGCACAGTGAGGTGGCGCAGTAGCCAGCAGGCCCAACAAAGGCAGAGTGTCCACAAGCCGGGACGCCAACATCTCCTGGGCCAGAAGTTTGAAGATGAGACCGTTGAAGCCTTGGGCATGTGGGTGGGTTGCGCTGTACTTTAGCCTGGAATGAAAGGCCTGGGAGATGGGGAGTTGCTGGGAAGAGGCGCATGATGGCGCAGGCAAAAGGAGAAGTGGCAGCAAAAGGGGAGGATGAGGGTGAACTCCCCAAAGTGTCAGAGTTAGATTTGGAGGTGAACTCGATGGTGGTCTGGACTGCAGCACGAGCACTGTCAACAGTGGGAGAGGCAGTGGCCGCAACGCCAGACGATGATTATCTTGCGCTTGCTATCACCCACTGAGCCCAGTGCTTGCTTTACAAATGACGGCACATGACAGAGGTGGTAAAGTTGCTCTTTTTAAAGCCCTTACTCAGTTTAGCATTGCAAAGTGTGCAAACCACACTCAGTTTTTCCTCCATTTACAAATTATGTCCCCCATTGAGGAATGTGGCCTTCGACGGGGGAATTTTTCTAAGGAGGCTAGAAAAGAGAGCATCTTGGGCCTTGCTGGCTCAGGCCTGGCTGGCTCAGGCCTAGCTTCTGTCAATATTCACTGAAGGGTACATTTTCCCCAAAAATAGGAATAGATAATAAAATTTAACCTTTATTGATATCCTTTATAAAAACACAAATTTTTTCAAAGGTTTAAAAACATAACTTTTGTCAGACCTTATTAACCTTGTGCTTGCGGTTAATAGATTTCTCTACCAAATGAGTGGGGTGTGGATAATTTTTCTATCAGGGGCTGGAAACAAGGGTGTGCTCACAAAATCCCTCCAGTGTCCCTATAATAAGTACCCTACATCCCTCACTCAAAGGTCATGATATGCCGCAGTATAAATACAAAAGGAGAACACCTCCCAGCTGATAATCGTGGCCTGCTGCCCCCTCCCTTGCCAGTATCCTCAGGGAGGGGAGGGGGCAGCAGGCCACGATTATCAGCTGGGAGGTGTTCTCCTTTTGTATTTATACTGCGGCATATCATGACCTTTGAGTGAGGGAGGTTGGGTACTTATTATAGGGACACTGGAGGGATTTTGTGAGCACACCCTTGTTTCCAGCCCCTGATAGAAAAATTATCCACACCCCACTCATTTGGTAGAGAAATCTATTAACCGCAAGCACAAGGTTAATAAGGTCTGACAAAAGTTATGTTTTTAAACCTTTGAAAAAATTTGTGTTTTTATAAAGGATATCAATAAAGGTTAAATTTTATTATCTATTCCTATTTTTGGGGAAAATGTACCCTTCAGTGAATATAGTTTGAAAAAAATAGGAGACTATCTAGAATTCAGTGAATCACTAGCTTCTGTCAAGCAGCTGTCCTGTGACTCTGGACATGCCTCTGCCTCTAGCCACCTTTTTCCCTGCTTAGCTTGCCTCCACATCCACACTGCTTTTGCCCCTAGACATCACCCCAGTTCATGCCTCAGCTTGTATCCCCAGTTTTTGCTGCTTAGCTTGCCTCCACATCCACACTGCTTTTGCCCCTAGACATCACCCCAGTTCATGCCTCAGCTTGTATTCCCAGTTTTTGCTGCTTAGCTTGCCTCCACATCCACACTGCTTTTGCCCCTAGACATCACCCCAGTCCATGCCTCAGCTTGTATCCCCAGTTTTTGCTGCTTAGCTTGCCTCCACATCCACACTGCTTTTGCCCCTAGACATCACCCCTATCCATGTCTCTTCCTCTAGCCATAACTCTGCCCCCCATGGAAACTCATGGTGCAGAAACTGAGAGAGCTAACTTTGAGTAACCCTTGGGTTTTGTAGATGGAACTCCATCAAAGGTCTGTGCAGCTCACACACCCTGGTCAAGATATGGTATCTAGGGTTTCAGCGTGTGTGGACGATGGACAACAGCCGGTGTTCGGGCAGATGTAGGCCTTGCTGGAGTGTTTTGAGGCTAGCAGAGGCTAGTGTAGACTTGCGAAAGTGGGTGGCCAATTGCCGCACTTTCACCCTTAGCTCCGCTAATTTGGGGTATGATTTTAAAAACCATTGCCCCACTACATTGAACACGTGGGCCAGGCATGGAACGTGTTGGAGGCTGGCAAGCTCCAGAGCCCTCCAAAAAGACAAAAAAGCCTGTCCCCAGGGGCAGCGGGAAAAACAAATTGCCATCTCATCCAGGATGGCATCCCTGACCTCAGAGGCAGTGTGCTGTCTGTCCCCCAAGCTGATGAGCTTCAGCACGGCCTGCTGACGTCTCCTCACGCCAGTGTTGCAGCGCTTCCAGCTCATAGCTGGGGTTAATTTAACGGCAGAGGAGGAGGAGCATGGTGTTTCAGCACTCCTGCCAGGAATAATGGGCAGGGAGAGAAGGCAGGCCGCCACAGTTTCCGACCCGGTACCAGCCTCAACTACATTCAGCCAGTGTGCCGTGATTGAGATGTAGCGTCCCTGGCCGCATGTACTTGTCCTCGCGTCGGTGGTCAAGTGGAACTTTGTGCAAAGCGCAGAACTTAGGGCCCGCCTGATGTTACGGGACACACGCTGGTGCAAGGCTCAACTCACCCCAAGGGCCAAAAACACTGCTGGTGAATTTTGTTCAGTTCAAAAGGACTCTGTGTTTAGATTTGGCTCAGTCGCAGCTCCAGAACATGCCTTTGAAGGCAAGGTTTCCTTTAGTGGCTCCATCTCAGCAGCATGATGATGGTGAAGCTTGGTTAAATTTGGTGTCGGAAGGGAAAGTGGTTTCTGATCTACACCTAAAGTACTGGAGCATGTTGTTTGGACAATTAACACCTGATCAGAACCCTGTATAGGTAATGCAGAGTCCGATATTAGAGGATTATTACCGCTAGTAGTGGTTGCAGCCAATTCTCCCCCTTTGGAGTCCTCTAAATCAAAGTTACCCCCAGGACTTGATGCCAAAAAGTTATCAATTCCCAATCAAAATCACAGTCAATGTCTGGGTCTATCCACTGCATCAATCCAACACAATGAGAGTAATTGTTCTGGAACCACTGTTTTAGGGGCAAAGAGTTTTAAAGGGGCTAACACTCTGCTGGTGCAAGGCTTTACTCACTCCAAGAGCCAAAAACACTGCTGGTGCAAGGCTCTACTCACTCCAAGGGCCAAAAGCACTGTATTTTGAAGGCTCTTCTCACTCCAAGGGCCAAAAAAACTGCTGGGGCAAGGCTCTACTCATGCCAAGGGCCTCAATCTCTGCTGGTAGCTCAGCTTAAAGTCCTGTAACTTTGTTTGGAAGGGCTCATGTTAAGAGCTAGAAAAGTGAATTTTGGAAGGTCTTACCACATCATACACACACACATCCACAATGACAGTTGAGGGTGGGGACTGAAAGATTTCCCATTGCCTATTCCATCTGTGGTTGTCATGGGGAACGTGATTTAAAGGAGTGGTTTTTAATGTTTGTTGAGCTTAAATTGGGGTTTGTGTCCATCCATTTGAGGAGTAAAGAAGGTTTCCAGGTATTTTCCCACTTTGATAGAGGCTTTTTTGAATGTGGAAAATGTGTAGTTGTTAGGCTGTGATGTTGGGGTAATAGAGGGTCTTTGGTGTGTTAGATGCCCCCAGGCATGCTTCCCCTGCTGTCCCAGTTGCATTCCAGAGGTGTTGGCATCATTTCCTGTGGTGTCATAGTGGACTTGGTGACCCTCCCGAGACGGATTTGGGTTTCCCCCTTAACGAGTATATGTTCCACATAGACTATAATGGGGTTCGAAACCCATTCGAGCAGTCGAACAGTGAGCGTCTGTTCGAATCGGATTTCGAACCTTGAACATTTTAGTGTTTGCTCATCTCTAGCTGCAACCACTACTAACGATAATGGTCCTCTAGTATCGGACTCTACTTTACCTTTACAGGGTTATGATCAGGTGTTAATAGTCCGAGCAATATGCTCCAGTACTTTAGATGTAGATCAGAAACCACTTTCCCTTCCGACACCACTTTCCGTTCCGACATCATCATCATCATCATCATCGTCATCCTGCTGAGATGGAGCAACCCAGGGGCACTCTCTCCAAGGTCTGGGACACGTTAATGGCACCCCCTGGCCAAACTACCACCACTGAGGGGCCTAGTGTCACCAGAAGGGACAAGTATAGGCGCATGTTGCGGAAGTACCTGGCCAACCACAGCCCTGTCCTCTCCCTACACTTATTGTGTCTCCAAGTTGGATTTGTGGCTAGATCTTGCGCTGTACGCATTGGAGGTCCTTTCCTGCCCTGCCACCAGCGTGCTATCGGAAAGGGTCTTCAGCACAGTCGGTGGCATCATCACGGTTAAACGCAGCCGGCTGTCAGCTGACTGTGCTGACCTTCTTCAAAATGAGCAGCCAATGGATAGACTCATCATTTACAGTTACATGACAAATTTAGTGCGGTTTGCACACTTTGCAGGTCTGAACTGAGTAGGGGCTCTGAAAAGAGCAACCTTTCCAACTCCTTCGTGCGCTGTCATTTGGAAGGCAAGCCCTGGGCTCAGTGGTAGAGAGCAAATGTAGGACAATCGTCGCCTGGTGCTGCCGACACTGCCTCTTCCACTGGACACCTCCACATCTGTCTCTGAAACTTTGGGGAAAGCCTCTCTGAAAGCCTACTCCTGCACTGCAACCTCGACCACACCTGTGACCTGTAAGTACTTCAGAAATGGGGTGTGGAGACTCAGCAGGTCGTGATGACGCTCATCAGCTTGGCCGACAGAAAAAAAAAAACACTTCCCCTGAGGTTAGGGATTCCATCCTCGATGTGACGGCAATGTGGTTTTCCCCACTGCACCTGGGCCCAGACATGTTGGCGTATGTGATAATGGCTGGAACCTGGTAGCAGATCTAGAGCTTGCCAGACTCAAACACGGTCCACACATGGCCCAAGTTTTCAACTTGTTGGTGCAAAGGTTCATTAAAACTTACACCATTGTGCTTGATATACTGGTCAAAGTGCATCCATTTTCGTAATTGAAAAGTAGCCTCTGCTAGGCTGAAAACATTCAGAGCACAGTCCTGTCATCTTTGTACAGTTGGCTGTCAGGGAGACGAGGGGGATGAAGTGGCATTTCATGTCACTGTCCCACACAAGGCTTGAGGATAAAGTTCAGTGCATCTCATTGCTTCAGCACGGATGGTGTGAAGGGCAGTGGAAAATGGAGGAAATGGAGAGTGACCCTTACAGTTGGGGTCAGCGAGATCATGCCAAGTAACACATGGCTGACTTCATGTTGGGTTGCTTTTCAAGAGACAAAGGCATAGTTCACATCATGGAGAGCAAATAATACTGGATTGAACAAAAGATGAATTGACCTTATATAGCCTGTCTGAATTTCTGTGTATCCCACTTAGCTTTGGGGGGTGGTACAGCATTAAAAACAGGTTTGACCATACATGGACTGACTGAATTGCTGTGTATCCCACTTAGCTTTGGGGGTACAGCATTAAAAACTGGTTTTGAGCATACATGGACTGACTGAATTGCTCTGTATCCCTGTTAGGTGTTTGGGGGGACACCCTGAGGAAAGCTGGGTTGAGCGTATATAGACAGGATGAATTACTCTGTATCCCTGTTAGCTGTTTGGGGGGACAGCCCGTGGAAAGATGGGTTGAGCGTATATAGCCGGACCTAATTGCTCTGTATCCCTGTTAGTTTTCAGGGGGACACCCCATGGAAAGCTCCACTCCTTTCCCTGCACTCCTTTCCCTGCTGTGAAAAGAGCTGTTGTTTTTCTTCCATTTTTCCCTGCCTACTAGAAGCTAATCCTCTCTAGCCCTCAGCAGCACGTCTGTCCCTAGGTCTCAAATCCGGAAAATGAAACGAAGATGGCGACCGGTATTCTTATAAATCGGAGGTCACATGTTTTCGGCAACTAATGTTTTTTTTTTTTCAATGCCTACGTTGTCGTAGTTCCTGTCCCACCTCCCCTGCACAGTTATTGGTGTAAAAAACGCGCCAGAGAAGATGGAAGGGGATACGAATTTTTACTGCGTTTGCCGTGTGGTATTTGATTGGAATTGAATACCTCGAACAGCCTGATATTCGATCGAATACCTGTTCAATTGAACGGCGTTCGCTCATCTCTACTGGAACTGATTTAAGGATGGTCATGGTCACTATGCAGGATATATCTTCCTCAGTAATTTATAGAAACAAGGTCAAGGAAAGTACGGAGAAGCATCATATGTCCATGCAATAAACAAGAACAAGAATCATATACTACATGGATAAACAGATGCACTAAAGCACTGGTGATAATAGTAGCAAAAATTCATACTGACATGAAAGCATATATGAAATAAATAGCATAATATGGACTACTGTCATGAGCAACATAGGCAAATAATATGAACAAGAGCATAACATGGAAGACTGTCATGAGGAACATAAGCAAATAATATGAGCAAGAGCAGGAATCGTAATGAGAACTGAATCCTAGCGCTAGATCAGGGAGCACATAGATTATAGGCATGTCTAGGTATAATGCTGGTAAGGCATGCTATATGGTCTTGTACTGGTAGGTTATCCACAGGTTGCATGTAATATATCAGATTACTCACCTCCAGAGTCCAGGAAAGGGCTCTCAAATGATAGGCAATGTAATGAGGATAAATGGACGCCAGGATCGGCCATGCTGCGCATGAAATAGATGCTACCAAATGCAGAGCGAATGCGCATGTGAATAGAAGCACGCGCGGCTCTTTAAAGGGCCTCCGCGTCATAATAGTGCACCGCGCATTCGCACTAGGTCCCGATCAGCACATAGTTGCCGTCTTGATGGGAATAAGATATACAAAGCGAGCGGACGCTAGCACATGTGCGGTGTGTTAAAAACTGCTCTTGGTTACCCAAATAGTCAATATAAGTAACAAAGAAAAGGAACACAGGTCGTAGAAGAGGAACTATTAGTAAGCGCAGAGCTGTGACTAATGTGGAATATGCAAAGCAGTGATGCAAATGTAGTAGGCTGATTTGGAGTCCACATCATGACATGAACGATAGCAGAAACGTGCATATCTAAAGACAAGTTGTACACTATGGACTGAGCTAGAGGAAGAGGCTATAGAAAAGGAAAATATAGAAAACCAAAAGTTAACAAATTGATAGGAAGTAAATAAGAGTGGAGGAAACTAAAAATGAGACAAGAAGAAGTAAAAAGTAGAAAAAATAAAATAAATGAAAAATAAACGATAAAAAATAAATAATAAAAAATGGAAATAATGGATAATAATTGGTAAAAAAAAAAAAATCCAATTGTAAAAAGGATATTTTCAGGGTGCGGGCCCCAGCTGGTCTTGGAGGAGGTCCTAGCATGCCTGGAATGAAAAATGACAAGACAATGAATATTGCAGAAATTACATGTAATTAGATGAATGCCTGAATATCATGCTCTCTATTGAGGCCCTTTGGTTCCATACAGTGGAGTTTGTGTATTCAGAAAGCCTTGCGTTTTTGGTTTGTTTTTTTTAGGAGTGCAATGCGATTGCCACCTCTCCTCGCAGTGACGGATCCAGGGATTGCGGGGCCCTGGGCAATCGACTTTGGCGGGGCCCTACTTACCGGGGGGTCCCCCCCCCCCAGGATTTTATTGAAAAAAATAGCCCATAAAATGTTTTTTTCAGGCGTTTTTTTAAACTAGTCAGCTGTGTTTGACCAACTTATAAAACTGACCTTATTTATGTACAGTACTATTATAGTAGTTTCTAATGTACTAAATTAGCAGCCTGAAAATTTGATCAGTTGGCACTATACAGTAGGTAGTATGCTTTGAATTTTTTTAAACAAAATAATGCATTTTCTGTATATATATTCATGTTTTAGCGTGCTGAAAATGGTTAGCTAAATCCAAAAGCAAAAAGTTGACATGGTTTACCATAAAATATGCCAATAGCAGGTCAAAACTGTAAAATATAGCCAATAGTCAATACATTACGTTAGGTTTATTTTTTTAAAAAAAAAACTTACCACCTTCTAATTTTATTTAGTCTGGCATTTTAAGCTATGCATAACAAACCAGTGGAAACTTCTTCACCAAATAATTTAGAAGCAAAAGGACAAAAATAACAACAAAACATTTTTTACTACAGAACTGAAATTATAACTGAAAAATTACATAGTTTCAAAACGAAATTAAATAGAATGACAAGTAGAAATAGCTGCTGTAAAGTAAAAGTTATATGTGTTATTCGATGAAGTAGTGAAGTTACAACAAATAATCAAAGAATGTATTAAAATTATTACTGGTAGACTATTCAAAATTTAGATGTACATAGATATTAATATAACCTAATAACAACAATAAAGTTAAATTGTTTTAAAAGTTGTAATTAATGTAGTCTGTTTTAACATTTGGGCTGAACGTACAAACAATTGAATATTCTTATTCTACTAATATACATATATACATATTTTTTGCAAGTAAGTCTGGAATCATTATTTAGTAACTTATAGAGATGAGCGAACAGTGTTCTATCAAACACATGTTCGATCGGATATCACGCTGTTCGCCATGTTCGAATCGAATCGAACACAGCGTGGTAAACTGACCAAAAACTCAATTCCCCTCCCACCTTCCCTGGCGCCTTTTTTTGCACTGTTAGAGTTGTCATGGTTGTCAGGTATCTTACCCCAGGACCGATCAGGTAGATTCAGTCAGACATTACAGACAGATACACATGAGTTATACTTCTGTGTGTCCGGACAGAGCTCTGCAAAGTTCCGCCCATAGACCGTTTATTTTATAGCATTCAAATACAAAAACCAATTCATCATAATGACACAAATCTGGCATAACATATACTTATGGATATGATTTCATACAAATTCTGAGAAAAAAAGGATGCAAAATGTAGGGTATTTCCGAGACTGGCCTCTCCCACAATTGTCTTTAACGACAACCAATCCTCCCTTTTCCCTAGGTCCCTCACCACACATCCTCTAACTCTGTATAAAAGTGATAAATGTCTGAAATTAAAATATGTGTACTAGGTTATTGAGTCATGGGACAAACATGTTGTCTTGCTCATCTACAAGAGTACAAAAGTTTATGTAAAGGTAACATATCATCCAAAATGGAGACACTACTGCTAGGCTAAGCCAAGCAAACTATAAAATTACTCTATCAGCACCAATAACAGCGCAGGGGAGGTGGGACAGGAATTACGACAACAGGGACATTGAAAAAAATACTAAAAACCCATTGGCTGCCGAAAACATGTGACCTCTGATTCAGAAAAACAGTGGCGGCCATCTTCGAGTCAGTCAGAGCTTGCACTTCGTCAGGGACGGAGGTCTCCGTTAGAGATGAGCGAACACTAAAATGCTGCTCACTGTTCGACTATTCAAACGGGTTTCGAACCCCATTATAGTCTATGGGGAACATATACTCATTATGGGGGAAACCCAAATCCGTGTCTGGAGGGTCACCAAGTCCACTATGACACCACAGGAAATGATGCCAACACCTCTGGAATGCAACTGGGACAGCAGGGGAAGCATGTCTGGGGGCATCTAACACACCAAAGACCCTCTATTACCCCAACATCACAGCCTAACAACTACACACTTTCCACATTCAAAAAAAACCTCTATCAAAGTGGGAAAATACCTGGAAACCTTCTTTACTCCCCAAATGGATGGACACAAACCCTAATTTAAGCTCAACAAACAGTAACAACCACCCCTTTAAATCACGTTCCCCATGACAACCACAGATGGAATAGGAAATGGGAAATCCAAAAGCCCTAACCCTTAACTGTCATTTTGAGTGTGTGTGTGTGTGTGTGTGTGTGTGTGTGTGTGTGTGTGTGTGTGATGTGGTAAGACCTTCCAAAATTCACTTTTCTAGCCCTTAACATGAGCCCTTCCAAACAAAGTTACAGGACCTTAAGCTGAGCTACCAGCAGAGATTGAGGTCCTTGGCATGAGTAGATCCTTGCACCAGCAGTGCTTTTGGCCCTTGGAGTGAGTAGAGCCTTGCACCAACAGTGTTTTTGGCCATTAGGGTGAGTTGAACCTTGCACCAGCGTGTGTCCCATAACATCAGGCGGGCCCTAAGTTCTGTGCTTTGCACAAAAGTTCCACTTGACCACCGACGCATGGACAAGTGCATGTGGCCAGGGACGCTACATCTCAATCACGGCACACTGGCTGAATGTAGTTGAGGCTGGGACCGAGTCGCAAACTGTGGTGGCCTGCCTTCTCTCCCCACCCATTATTCCTGGCAGGAGTGCTGAAACACCATCACGCTCCTCCTCCTCCTGCGCCCTTGAATCGACTCCAGCTACTGGCGTGGGAAGGCGTCAGCAGGCCGCGATGAAGCTCATCAGCTTGTGGGACAGACAGCACACTGCCTCCGAGGTCAGGGATGCCATCCTGGCTGAGATTGCAATGTGTTTTTTAGAGATGAGCGAACAGTGTTCTATCGAACACATGTTCGATCGGATATCACACTGTTCGCCATGTTCGAATCGAATCGAGCACCGCGTGGTAAAGTGCGCCATTACTCGATTCCCCTCACACCTTCCCTGGTGCTTTTTTTGCTCCATTAACAGCGCAGGGTAGGTGGGACAGGAACTACGACACCGGTGACGTTGAAAAAAAAATAGGAAAAACCCATTGGCTGCCGAAAACATGTGACCTCTGACTTAAAAGAACAGCGCCGCCCAGCCTCGCATCATTCTGAGCTTGCAATTCACCGGGGACGGAGGTTTCCGTCCATTTAGCTAGGGCTTAGATTCTGGTAGGCAGGGATAGAATAGGATAGGAAGGAGAAGAGAACCAACAGCTCTTTTAAGAGCTAAATTCCAGGGAGAAGCTTGTCAGTGTAACGTGGCACTGACGGGCTCAATCGCCGCAACCCAGCTTTCCCAGGATCCTGAATGGAATACACTGAAAGTGTATTCCCGTATACCCTATATATACCCCCGATCCACGTTCCAACGGTGTGCCCCCCCACCTCCACCCCAGAAACTAACTTGAATACACTGGAAGTCCCCTAACAATAGAATTGGGGCTATACACACCCTCAATTCTTGCTACTGGTATATAGTGCCATTTTCTGAATGGGAATTCAAAGAATATATTGGGCCTACATATACCCTCAATTTTTGCTACTGCCATATAGTGCCAGTTTCTGACTGGGAATTCAAAGAATATATTGGGGTTACATATACCCTCAATTCTTGCTACTGCCATATAGTGCCAGTTTCTGACTGGGAATTCAAAGAATATATTGGCATAACCCCAATATGTAACCCCAATATATTCTTTGAATTCCCAGTCAGAAACTGGCACTATATGGCAGTAGCAAGAATTGAGGGTATTTGTAACCCCAATATATTCTTTGAATTCCCAGTCAGAAACTGGCACTATATGGCAGAAGCAAGAATTGAGGGTATTTGTAACGCCAATATATTCTTTGAATTCCCAGTCAGAAACTGGCACTATATGGCAGTAACAAGAATTGAGGGTATTTGTAACCCCAATATATTCTTTGAATTCCCAGTCCAAAACTGGCACTATATGGCAGTAGCAAGAATTGAGGGTATATGTAACGCCAATATATTCTTTGAATTCCCAGTCAGAAACTGGCACTATATGGCAGTAGCAAAAATTGAGGGTATATGTAGGCCCAATATATTCTTTGAATTCCCAGTCAGAAACTGGCACTAATGTGACTGGGAATTCAAAGAATATATTGGGGTTACATACACTCTCAATTTTTGCTACTATATAGTGCCAGTTTCTGACTGGGAATTCAAAGAATATATTGGCGTTACAAATACCCTCAATTCTTGCTCCTGTTATATATAACACATATAGTGCCAGTTTCTGACTGGGAATTCAAACAATATATTGGGGTTACATATACCCTCAATTCTTGCTACTGCCATATAGTGCCAGTTTCTTACTGGGAATTCAAAGAATATATTGGGGTTACAAATCCCTTCAATTCTTGCTACTGCCATATAGTGCCAGTTTCTGACTGGCAATTTAAAGAATATATTGGGGTTACAAATACCCCCAATTCTTGCTACTACCATATAGTGCCAGTTTCTTTCTTCTTTTTTTTTTAATGTAGATTGTGAGCCCCACATAGAGCTCACAATGTACATTTTTCCCTATCAGTATGTCTTTTTGGAATATGGGATGGAAATCCATGCAAACATGGGTAGAACATACAAACTCTTTGCAGATGGTTTTTGCCCTTGGCGGGATTTAAACACCAGGATCCAGCGCTGCAAGGCTGCAGTGCTAACCACTGAGCTACCGTGTGGCCCCTATATAGTGCCAGTTTCTAACTGGGAATTCATATATATGGGCCTACATATACCCTCATTTCTTGCTACTGCCATATAGTGCCATTCTCTGACTAGGAATTCAAAGAATATATTGGCGTTACAAATATCATCAATACTTGCTACTGCCATATAGTGCCAGTTTCTGACTGGGAATTCAAAGAATATATTGGGCCTACATATACCCTCAATTCTTGCTACTGCCATATAGTGCCAGTTTCGGACTGGGAATTCAAAGAATATATTGGGGTTACATATACCCTCAATTCTTGCTATTGCCATATAGTGCCAGTTTCTTACTGGGAATTCAAAGAATATATTGGGGTTACATACACTCTCAATTTTTGCTACTGCCATATAGAGCCAGTTTCTGACTGGGAATTCAAAGAATATATTGGGGTTACAAATACCCTCAATTCTTGCTACTGCCATATAGTGCCAGTTTCTGACTGGGAATTCAAAGAATATATTGGCGTTACATATACCCTCAATTCTTGCTTCTGCCATATAGTGCCATTCTCTGACTAGGAATTCAAAGAATATATTGGCCTTACAAATACCCTCAATTCTTGCTACTGCCATATAGTGCCAGTTTCTGACTGGGAATTCAAAGAATATATTGGGCTTACATATACCCTCAATTCTTGCTACTGCCATATAGTGCCAGTTTCTGACTGGGAATTCAAAGAATATATTGGCGTTACATATACCCTCAATTCTTGCTACTGGTATATAGTGCCATTTTCTGACTGGGAATTCAAAGAATATATTGGGATTACATATACCCTCAATTTTTGCTACTGCCATATAGTGCCATTCTCTGACTAGGAATTCAAAGAATATATTGGCGTTACATATACCCTCAATTCTTGCTTCTGCCATATAGTGCCATTCTCTGACTAGGAATTCAAAGAATATATTGGCCTTACAAATACCCTCAATTCTTGCTACTGCCATATAGTGCCAGTTTCTGACTGGGAATTCAAAGAATATATTGGGCTTACATATACCCTCAATTCTTGCTACTGCAATATAGTGCCAGTTTCTGACTGGGAATTCAAAGAATATATTGGCGTTACATATACCCTCAATTCTTGCTACTGGTATATAGTGCCATTTTCTGACTGGGAATTCAAAGAATATATTGGGATTACATATACCCTCAATTTTTGCTACTGCCATATAGTGCCATTCTCTGACTAGGAATTCAAAGAATATATTGGCGTTACATATACCCTCAATTCTTGCTTCTGCCATATAGTGCCAGTTTCTGACTGGGAGTTCAAAGAATATATTGGTTTTACATATACCCTCAATTCTTGCTACTGCCATATAGTGCCAGTTTCTGACTGGGAATTCAAAGAATATATTGGGGTTACATATACCCTCAATTCTTGCTACTGGTATATAGTGCCATTTTCTGACTGGGAATTCAAAGAATATATTGGCGTTACAAATACCCTCAATTCTTGCTACTGCCATATAGTGCCAGGGTCTGACTGGGAATTCAAAGAATATATTGGGCCTACATATACCCTCAATTCTTGCTACTGCCATATAGTGCCAGTTTCTGACTGGGAATTCAAAGAATATATTGGGGTTACATATACCCTCAATTCTTGCTACTGCCATATAGTGCCATATAGTGACTGGGAATTCAAAGAATATATTAGCGTTACAAATACCCTCAATTCTTGCTACTGGTATATAGTGCCAGGGTCTGACTGGGAATTCAAAGAATATATTGGGGTTACATACACCCTCAATTTTTGCTACTGCCATATAGTGCCAGTTTCTGACTTTAAATTCAAAATAGATATTGGGGCTTGCCTTTCATACCACCCTCAATTCCTTCTATTGGCATATAGTGTCAGGGTCTGACTGGTAATAGAAAATAGATATTGGGGCTTTCATACCATCCTCAATTCTTGCTATTGGCATATAGTGCCACTTTCTGACTGTTAATTCCCAAAATATATTGGGGCCTTCATACAACCCTCAATTGTTGCTATAGGCATTTAGTGCCAGATTTGGAGTGTGAATTCCCCTAATATATTGTGGGCTGCATCCCCCCCTTAAGTTGTTTATATTTGCATAAACACCCAGGTTCTGAGTGTTAATCCCACCCAATAAATTGGGGCCTGCATACACCCCCAATTTATTGGTATTGGCATATACACCCAGGTTCTGAGTGTGTTTAAGCAAGAAAAGCATATTGAAATGTGCAAGGCTCCCGGAAAGGGACGTGGACGAGGCCATGGGCGAGGTCGGGGGAATGGTTCTGGGGAGCAAGTTAGCGGTGAAGCCACAGGGCATCCCGTGCCTACTCCTGTGGGGCAGCAAGTATTGCGCCGCTCCACAGTGCCAGGGTTGCTTGCCACATTAACTAAGCTGCAGGGTACAAACCTTAGTAGGCCCGAGAACCAGGAACAGGTCTTGCAATGGCTGTCAGATAACGCTTACAGCACATTGTCCACCAGCCAGTCAGCCTCTGCCTCCTCTCCTCCTCTTTCCCAACAGTCTTGTCATCCTTCCTCCCAAAATTCCCAATCTTCCCAGAACAATAACCCCAACTGTCCCTGCTCCCCAGAGCTGTTCTCCGCTCCTTTCACTGTCCCTCAACCTGCCCCTCCATTTTGCGATTCCACGGACCTAACAGACAAGCATCTGTGTCCAGATGCTCAAACACTAGAGTCTCCTCCATCTCCGTTCGATTTGGTGGCGGATGACCAGCAACCCACCCTCATCGTCGACGATGAGACGCAGTTGCCGTCAGGGCAGCCAGTTGACATGCGCATTGTGCGGGAGGAGGAGATGAGACAGGAGTTGGAAGAGGAGGTGGTGGATGATGAGGACACTGACCCGACCTGGACAGGGGGGATGTCAAGCGGGGAAAGTAGTGTGGATGTTGAGGCAGGTGCAGCACCAAAAAGGGTAGCTAGAGGCAGAGGCAGAGGTCAGCAGCTTAGGCGAAGCCAGGCCACACCCGGAATCTCCCAAGATGTTCCAGTTCGTACTCAGCCCCGAAAAACTCCCACCTCGAGGGCACGTTTCTCGAAGGTGTGGAGTTTTTTCAAGGAATGCGCCGAGGACAGATATAGTGTTGTTTGCACAATTTGCCTCTTGAAATTAAGTAGGGGCTCTGAGAAGAGCAACCTGTCCACCACTTCAATGCGCCGTCATTTGGAATCCAAGCACTGGAATCAGTGGCAGGCAGCAACGGCAGGAGAAACATCACCCGCCGTTCACGCCACTACCTCTGCCTCTGCCACTGCTCACAGTGCTGGCAATGCACTCCAGAGGACGAGTCAGGACACCACTTCATGTGCCTCCGCCACTTTGTTGACTTCTCCCTCATCCTCCCCTTTCTTATCTCCTTCTCCTGCACCATCAAAGGCACCATCAGGCGCTTCTTTACAACAACCCACCATCTCTCAGACATTGGAGCGGCGGCAGAAATACACCGCTAACCACCCACACGCGCAAGCCTTGAACGCCAACATCGCTAAACTGCTGGCCCAGGAGATGTTGGCGTTCCGGCTTGTTGAAACTCCCGCCTTCCTGGACCTGATGGCAACTGTGGCACCTCGCTATGCCGTCCCTAGCCGTCACTATTTCTCCCGGTGTGCCGTCCCCGCCTTGCACCAGCACGTGTCACTCAACATCAGGTGGGCCCTTAGTTCCGCGCTTTGCACAAAGGTCCACTTGACCACCGACGCGTGGACAAGTGCATGCGGACAGGGACGCTACATTTCACTGACGGCACACTGGGTGAATGTAGTTGAGGCTGGGACTGCTTCCCAAACTGGCCCGGTGTACCTCGTCTCCCCGCCTAACATTCCTGGCAGGGACACGGGAAGAACACCCTCCTCCTCCTCCTCCTCCTCCTCCACCGCCACCTCCTCCGCTGTTAGATTGACCCCAGCTACGAGTTGGAAACGTTGCAGCACTGCGTTGGTAGACGTCAGCAGGCCGTGCTGAAGCTGATCAGCTTGGGGGACAGACAGCACACTGCCTCCGAGGTGAGGGATGCCCTCCTCGATGAGACGGCAATATGGTTTGAGCTGCTGCACCTGGGCCCAGGCATGGTCGTTTGTGATAACGGCCGGAACCTGTTAGCAGCTCTGGAGCTTGCCGGACTCCAACATGTTCCATGCCTGGCCCACGTCTTCAACCTAGTGGTGCAACGTTTCCTAAAGAGCTACCCAAATATTCCGGAGCTACTGGTGAAAGTGCTGTGCACTTTCGCAAGTCGATAGTAGCCGCTGCTAGCTTAAAATCTCTCCAGCAACGCCTGCATGTGCCACAACACCGGCTTTTGTGCGACGTCCCCACACGCTGGAACTCAACGTTTCAGATGTTGAGTAGAGTGGTTGAGCAGCAGAGACCTTTGATGGAATACCAGCTACAAAACCCTAGGGTGCCACAAAGTCAGCTGCCTCAGTTTCTCATCCATGAATGGCCATGGATGAGAGACCTTTGTGACGTTTGTGACATCCTGCGGGTGTTTGAGGAATCCACAAGGAGGGTGAGCTCTGAAGATGCAATGGTGAGCTTTACAATCCCGCTCTTGTGTGTGCTGAGAGAATCCCTGATTGACATCAGGGATAACTCAGATCACACAAAGGAGTCAGGGATAGCATCCGATCCATCACAGATGGAGAGTAGGTCCACACATCTGTCCGATTCATCACGTTTAATGGAGGAAGAAAAGAGGAGGAGGAGGAGGAGGAAGAGCTGTCCGATGATGTGATGGTGATACAGGAGGCTTCCGGGCAACTTCGAATCGTCCCATTGTTGCAGTGCGGATGGGTAGAAAGGGAGGATGAGGAGGAAATGGAGATTGAACTTTCCGGTGGGGTCAGAGGAGTCATGCCAACTAACTCTGTGGCAGACATGGCTGAGTTCATGTTGGGGTGCTTTACAACTGACAAGCGTATTGTCAAAATCATGGAGGACAACCAGTACTGGATCTTTGCTATCCTTGACCCCCGGTATAAAAACAACATCTCCTCTTTTATTCTGGTAGAGGGGATGGCCAATCGCATCAATGCTTGCCACAAGCAATTGGTGTAGAATATGATGGAGATGTTTCCAGCATGTTAATGTTTGCGGCAGGGAGGGCAGTTCCTCCAGTAGGCGACCAAGTGCTCACCGGTCCACACAAACAAGGGGCACACTGTCTAAGGTCTGGAACACCTTGATGGCACCCCCTCGCCAAAGTACCGCCACTGAGGGTCCTAGTGTCACCGGGCGTGAGAAGTTTAGGCGCATGTTGCGGGAATACCTTTACGACCACAGCCCTGTCCTCTCCGATCCCTCTGCACCCTACACGTATTGGGTGTCGAAGTTGGACGTGTGGCTTGAACTTGCCCTATATGCCTTGGAGGTGCTGTCCTGTCCTGCCGCCAGCGTCCTATCTGAGAGGGTGTTCAGTGCAGCCGGTGGCATCGTCACTGACAAGCGCACCCGTCTGTCAGCTGAGAGTGCCGACCGGCTCACTTTGATAAAAATGAACCACCACTGGATAGAGCCTTCATTTTCGTGCCCACCTGTGTAAAGCACTCCAACATGAAACTCCATGTCTGTGCTCAACCTCTCCAATTCCTCCGCATCTTCACAATTGCACAAGTTGCACAATTCTGCTACTACTAGGCTCCCTCCACCCTGATTTCCAACAACTCTGCTGGTTAGAGGCTCTCTCCACCCTGATTTCCAACAACTCTGCTGGTTAGAGGTTCCCTCCACCCTGATTTCCCACAACTCTGCTGCTTAGAGGCTCCCTCCACCCTGATTTCCCACAATTCTGCTGGTTAGAGGCTCCCTCCACCCTGATTTCACACAACTCTTCTGGTTAGAGGCTACTTCCACCATGAATTTCCCCAAACTGTGCTGGTTAGAGGCTCCCTCCACCATGAATTTCCCAAAACTGTGCTGGTTAGAGGCTCCCTCCACCATGAATTTCCCAAAACTGTGCTGGTTAGAGGCTCCCTCCACCATGAATTTCCCCAAACTGTGCTGGTTAGAGGCTCCCTCCACCATGAATTTCCCCAAACTGTGCTGGTTAGAGGCTCCTTTCACCATGAATTTCCCCAAACTGTGCTGGTTAGAGGCTCCTTCCCCATGAATTTCCCCAAACTGTGCTGGTTAGAGGTTCCTTCCACCATGAATTTCCCCAAACTGTGCTGGTTAGAGGTTCCTTCCACCCTGAATTTCCCCAAACTGTGCTGGTTAGAGGCTCCTTCCACCATGAATTTCCCAAAACTGTGCTGGTTAGAGGCTCCCTCCACCATGAATTTCCTCAAACTGTGCTGGTTAGAGGCTCCCTCCACCATGAATTTCCCCAAACTGGGCTGGTTAGAGGCTCCCTCCACCATGAATTTCCCAAAACTGTGCTGGTTAGAGGCTCCTTCCACCATGAATTTCCCCAAATTGTGCTGGTTAGAGGCTCCCTCCACCATGAATTTTCCCAAACTGTGCTGGTTAGAGGCTCCCTCCACCATGAATTTCCCCAAACTGTGCTGGTTAGAGGCTCCCTCCACCATGAATTTCCCCAAATTGTGCTGGTTAGAGGCTCCCTCCACCATGAATTTTCCCAAACTGTGCTGGTTAGAGGCTCCCTCCACCATGAATTTCCCCAAACTGTGCTGGTTAGAGGCTCCCTCCACCATGAATTTCCCCAAACTGTGCTGGTTAGAGGCTCCCTCCACCATGAATTTCCCCAAACTGTGCTGGTTAGAGGCTCCTTCCACCATGAATTATCCCAAACTGTGCTGGTTAGAGGCTCCCTCCACCATGAATTTTCCCAAACTGTGCTGGTTAGAGGCTCCTTCCACCATGTATTTTTCCAAACTGTGCTGGTTAGAGGCTCCTTCCACCATGAATTTCCCCAATCTGTGCTGGTTAGAGGCTCCTTCCACCATGAATTTCCCCAAACTGTGCTGGTTAGAGGCTCCTTCCACCATGAATTTCCCCAAACTGGGCTGGTTAGAGGCTCCTTCCACCATGAATTTCCGCAAACTCTGCTGGTTAGAGGCTCAGTCCACCCTGATTTTCAAAAACAATGTTGATGCCAACCTCAACTCACTACAAGGGCCAAATTCACTGCTGGTGACAAGCTCTCCTCACTCCAAGGGCCAAATACACATGTTTCAAGGTGTTTTTCCACTGTCTGAGAGGTGGTATTGAGCGTGTAAAATATGTAGTTGTTAGGCTGTGATGTTGGGGTAATAGAGGGTCTTTGGTGTGTTAGATGCCCTCAGACATGCTTCCCCTGCTGTCCCAGTGTCATTCCAGAGGTGTTGGCATCATTTCCTGTGGTGTCATAGTGGACTTGGTGATCCTCCTGAGACGGATTTGGGATTCCCACTTAACGAGTATATGTTCCCCATAGACTATAATAGGGTTTGAAACCCGTTCGAACACTCGAACAGTGAGCGGCTGTTCGAATCGGATTTCGAGCTTCAAACATTTTAGTGTTCGCATATCTCTAGTGTTTTTCCCTGCTGCACCTGGGGCCAGGCATTTTTGTCATGTGTGATAACGGCAGGAACCTGGTAGCGGCTCTTGAGCTTGCTAGCCTCCGACACGTTCCATGCTTGGCCCACGTCTAATTTAGTGGTGCAACATTTTTTGAAAACATACCCAAATGTACACAAGCTACTGGTGAAAATGCGCGCTTGTGCGCCCACTTTCACAAGTGTACAGGAGCCGCTGCTAGCTTCAAAACACTCCAGCAACGCCTACATCTGCCCGAACACCGGCTGTTGTCCATCATCCACACACGCTGAAACCCTAGATACCATATCTTGACCAGAGTGTGTGAGCTGCACAAACATTTGATGGCATTCCATCTACAAAACCCAAGGGTTCCTCAAAGTCAGCTCCCTCAGTTTCTGCACCATGAGTTTCCAGGGGTGGCAGAGTTATGGCTAGAGGCAGAGGCATGGATAGGGGTGATGTCTAGGGGCAAAAGAAGTGTGGATGTGAAGGCAAGCTAAGCAGCAAAAACTAGGGATACAAGCAGAGGCATGGACTGGGGTAATGTCTAGGGGCAAAAGCAATGTGGATGTGGAGGCAAGCTAAGCAGCAAAAACTGGGGATACAAGCTGAGGCATGGACTGGGGTGATGTCTAGGGGCAAAAGCAGTGTGGATGTGGAAGCAAGCTAAGCAGCAAAAACTGGGGATACAAGCTGAGGCATGAACTGGGGTGATGTGTAGGGACAAAAGCAGTGTGGATGTGGAGGCAAGCTAAGCAGGGAAAAAGGTGGCTAGAGGCAGAGGCATGTCCAGAGTCACAGGACAGCTGCTTGACAGAAGCTAGGCCTGAACCAGCCAGGCCTGAGCCAGCAAGGCCCAAGATGCTCTCTTTTCTAGCCTCCTTAAAAAAATACCCCCATTGAGGCCACGTTCCTCGATGGGGGAGATAACTTGTAAATATATAGGTCGGGGACAAACTGAGTGTGGTTTGCACACTTTGCAATGCTTAACTGAGTAGAGGCTTCAAAAAGAGCAACTTTACCACCTCTGTCATGTGCCGTCATTTGTAAAGCAAGCACTGGGCTCAGTGGGTGACAGCAAGCGCAGGATAATCGTCGTCTGGCGTTGTGGCCACTGCCTCTCACACCGTTGACAGTGCTGGCGCTGTAGTCCAGACCACCATCCAGGTCACCTCCTGACGCTTTGGGGAGTTCACCCTCATCCTCCCTTTTTCCTGCCACTTCTCCTTTTGCCTGCGCCATCATGCGCCTCTTCCCAGCAACTCCCCATCTCCCAGGCCTTTCATTCCAGGTTAAAGTACAGAGCAACCCACCCACATGCCCAAGGCTTCAACGGCCTCATCTTAAAACTTCTGGCCCAGGAGGTGTTGGCGTCCCGGCTTGTGGACACTCTGCCCTTTTTGGGCCTGCTGGCTCCTGCACCACCTCACTGTGCCGTCCACACCAGCACTTTTCCCCAAATATGAGGCGGTCCCTAAGTTCAGCGCTTTGCACAAAGTTCCACGTGACCACCTACGCATGGACAAGTGCATGCGGACAGGGACGCTACCTTTCAATCTTGGCACAGTGGTTGAATGTACTTGAGGCGGGGACTGGGTCGCAAAATGTGGTGGACTGACTTGTCTCCCCACACAACATTCCTGGGAGGAGGGCTGCCGTTAAGTGGACCCCAGCTACGAGCTGGAAACGCTGCAACACTGGCGTGGGGAGACGTCAGCATGACACGGCCATGTGGTTTTTGCCACTGCACCTGGGCCCAGGCATGCTATCATGTTTGATAATGGCCGTAACCTGGGATTGGCTCTGTAGCTTGGCAGCCTGCTACATGTTCCATGCCTGGGCACGTTTTTAATTCAGTGCTGCAATGCTTTTTTAAAAAGTCGCCCAATGTTCCCGAGCTACTGGTGAAAGTGCTGCGCTTGTGAGGATAGTTTTGAAAGTCTATAGTAGCCGCTACTAGCCTCTATGCACTCCTACAACGCTGGAATCTGCCCGAACAATGGCTGTTGTGCGACATCTCCACACTGCTGGAACTAAACATATCATCTCTTGAGCAGAATGTGTGAGCAGCACAGACCTTTGATGGAGTTCCAACTGCAAAACCCTAGGGTTCGTCAAAGTCAGCTCCCTTAGTTGCTCAACCATGAGTGGCCATGGGTGGCAGATGTATGTGAAATCCTATCCCATCCATTGCAGTGGACACTAAAAACATTAGCATGCGCTTATCACAACTCCGGATATGGCAGCTGCGTTAAGCAGGGTGCAGGGTACAACACACACAGACCAGGCCCGAGCACCAGGAACAGGTGTTAGAAATACTGCAGCATCTGCCATTTCCTTCCAATTTTGTGGTTGTGGACCTGCCACCGACGTTTCTGGACCTCAGTGAGGATGATGAGACACAGTTGCCATTAGGGAAAGCTGTGGTTATGTGCGGTTTGCAGTAAGGGGACAGTGCGCAATTTGAAAAGGAGTTGGTGGATGACGAGGCCACCGACCCCACATGGACAGGGGTGATGTCTAGGGGCTAAAGCAGTGTAGATGTGGAGGGAAGCTAAATCAACTAAAAACCTGGGTAGAAGCAGAGACATAAACTGGGGTGATGTTTAGGGGCGTAAGCAGTGTAGATGTGGAGGGAAGCTAAGCAGCAAAAACAATGGGTAGAGGCAAAGGCATGCAAAACTCTACCCTGTTGGAAGACTTATTCCGAGGTCTGGGACACGTTAATGGCCCCCCTGGACAAATTACCGCCACTCAGGGGCCTAGTGTCACCAGGAGGGACAAGTATAGGAGCATGTTGTGGGAGTACCTGGCCGACCCCAGCTCTGTCCTCTCCAATCCCTCTGTGCCCTACACTTATTTTCTCATAAGTTTTCCTGCAATACCACATGTCCTGTGAAGTTCCCTTGGGATCTCAGAGGAGTTGGCCTCAGTGCTGTTCGTCTGAGTTCCCTTGGCAATTACCTGTAAGAGAACCCTGAACCAACCTACTCTAGGCAGCTAGCATAGCATCCAGCATGGCCTGAACCATCATGCACCTCTTCCCAGCCACTCCCCATCTCCCTGGAATTTCATTGCAGGCAGAAGTACAGCGCAAGCCACCCACATGCCCAAGCCTTTAATGGCCTCATCTCAAAACTGCTGGCCATGGAGATGTTGGCGTTTAGGCTTCTAGATACCCAGGTCTTCCATCACCAGATGGCAGCTGGGGCACCTCCCTATGCTGGGCCTAGCTGTTACTACTTCTCTTGGTGTGCTGTCCCTGCCTTGCACCTGCATGTGTCCCATAACATCAGTCGAGCCCAGAGCTCTGCGCTTTGCTGCAAGGTCCACTTGACCACCGACACATGGACCAGCGCCTGTGGTAAGGGATGCTGCTTATCTTGAATGACAGGCAGGGTAAATGTAGTGGAGTCTGGTCCCGGGGTGCAAACTGGGGTGGCCTATCTCCTCTCCCAGCCCAAAATTCATGGCAGGAGTTCACTGAAAGCTGCAACCTCCACCCCAACTACTAGCGGCAAACGCTGTAACACTTGTGTGGGGAGATGTCAGCAGGACGTGATGAAGCTCATCAGCTTGGGGGACAGACAGCACACTGCCTCCGAGGTCAGGGATGCCATCCTGGCTGAGATGGCAATGTTTCTTTCCCTGTTACACCTGGGGTCTGGCATTTTTGCGCCTCTGATAATGGCCGGAACCTGGTAGCAGATCTGGAGCTTTCCAGACTCAAACATGGTCCACACATGGCCCACATTTTCAACTTGTTGGTGCAATGGTTCTTTGACTCCTACACCATTGTGCCTGATATACTGGTCAAAGTGTGGCCATTTCCGTAAGTGAGAAGTAGCCTCTGCTAGGCAGAAAACATACAGAGCACACTTCTCTCATCTTCACACCGTTGGCTGGCGAAGGAAGACGAGGGGGATGGAGTGGCATCTGATGTCCCTGTCCCACACGAGGCTTGAGGGTGCACTTCAGTGCATTCCATTGCTTCACCACAGATGGTGTGAAGGGGAGTGGAAAATGGAGGAAATGGAGAGTGACCCTAACAGTTGTGGGCAGCAAAGTCATGCCAAGTAACACACTGGCACACATGGCTGACTTGATGTCTGGTTGCTTTTCAAGAGTCAAACGCATACTTCACATCATGGAGAGCAAACAATACCGGATTTTTGCAAGCCTCAAACCCCGGTATAGGCGGTATAGGTCTAGTGTCTGTTCCTTTGTTATATTAGGGGAGAGGAAAAAAAAATTGCTAAAATGATGGGTTTAGCGTACATAGTCTGACAATTAATGTGTATCCTACTTAGTATTGGTGGGGTTACACACCATCACAACCTGGCTAAAGCTTCTATAGCTGTTAATAAAGTTTACGTAACTTTACAGTATCCAAAAAGAGTCAACAAAAGCTGTGAGCTCTGAACACCCACAGTGACTTTGACATCATTATAAGGGAGCGGGTGGTAATAAATAACTTGGCAGTGCCTAAAACCCAACAAGCTTACAACTATATTTAGATAACATATAACAAGATACACAAATGTCACTTTTTAGGAGCATGTCATGAGACAAGCTGATAAGATCTTCTTTTGTGCAGTGCTATTTGAAAGTTAATAGCTGCCTTCATTTTAGTTAAGAACAAGGTGCAGACAGATTAGAACATGTCGTCTTCATTGTCAGAATCCTCTATATAGGTAATGGGTTTTTTTGCCCGAGCTGTCCGGGAACGAGCTGGTGCAGCACTGACAACCTGGGTGAATATGGCAAGAGCCTTAGATGTAGGGTGAATGTATCCCCAAATTATTTAGGTATTAACACTCAGAACCTGGAACTATATGCCAATAGCAAGAAATGAGGTTGGTATGAAGGCCCCAATTTCTTTAGGGAATTGACAATGACAATGCCATGGGTGAATATTGCAGGAGCCTGAGATGTAGGGTGTATTTATCTCCAAATTATTTGAGGACTTAACAGTCAGCACCTGGCACTATATGCCAATAGCAACAATTGAGGGTGGTATGAAGGCCCCAATATCTTTTTTGAATTACCAGTCAGACCCTGGCACTATATGCCAATAGCAAGAATTGAGGGTGGTATGAAGGCCCCAATATCTTTTTTGAATTATAAGTCAGAACCTGGCACTATATGCCAATAACAAAAATTGAGGGTGGTATGAAAGCCCTAATATATTTTTTGAATTACCAGTCAGACCCTGGCACTATATGCCAATAGAAAGAATTGAGGGTGTTATGAAGCCCCAATATATTTTTTCAATTACCAGTCAGACCCTGGCACTATATGCAAATAGCAAGAATTGAGGGTGGTATGAAAGCCCCAATATCTTTTTTGAATTAACAGTCAGAACCTGGCACTATATGCCAATAGCAAGATTTGAGGGTTGTATGAAGGTCCCAATATCTTTTTTTAAATTAACAGTCAGAACCTGGCACTATATGCCAATAGCAAAATTTGAGAGTGGTATGAAATCCCCAATATATTTTTTCAATTACCAGTCAGAATTGAGGGTGGTATGAAAGCCCCAATATATTTTTTGAATTTACCAGTCAGACCCTGGCACTATATATGCCAATAGCAAGAATTGAGGGTGGTATGAAAGCCCCAATATCTTTTTTGAATTACCAGTCAGACCCTGGCACTATATGCCAATAGCAAGAATTGAGGGTGGTATGAAGCCCCAATATATTTTTTGAATTACAAGTCAGACCCTGGCACTATATGCCAATAGCAAAAATTGAGGGTGGTATGAAAGCCCCAATATCTTTTTTGAATTACCAGTCAGACCCTGGCACTATATACCAATAGCAAGAATTGAAGGTGGTATGAAGCCCCAATATATTTTTTCAATTACCAGTCAGACCCTGGCACTATATGCCAATAGCAAGAATTGAGGGTGGTATGAAAGCCCCAAAATATTTTTTTCAATTACCAGTCAGATCCTGGCACTATATGCCAATAGCAAGGATTGAGAGTGGTATGAAAGCCCCAATATCTTTTTTGAATTAACAGTCAGAACCTGGCACTTTATGCCAATAGCAAGAATTGAGGGTGGTATGAAAGCCCCAATATATTTTTTCAATTAACAGTCGGAACCTGGCTCTATATGCCAATAGCAAGAATTGAGGGTGGTATGAAAGCCCCAATATATTTTTTGAATTTACCAGTCAGACCCTGGCACTATATGCCAATAGCAAGAATTGAGGGTGGTATGACAGCCCCAATATATTTTTTGAATTACCAGTCAGACCCTGGCACTATATGCCAATAGCAAGAATTGAGGGTGGTATAAAGGCCCCAATATCTTTTTTGAATTACAAGTCAGAACCTGGCACTATATGCCAATAGCAAGAATTGAGGGTGGTATGAAAGCCTCAAAATATTTTTTTCAATTACCAGTCAGACCATGGCACTATATGTCAATAGCAAGGATTGAGGGTGGTATGAAAGCCCCAATATCTTTTTTGAATTAACAGTCAGAACCTGGCACTATATGCCAATAGCAAGAATTGAGGATGGTATGAAAGCCCCAATATAAGTCAGAACCTGGCACTATATGCCAATAGCAAAAATTGAGGGTGGTATGAAAGCCCCAATATCTTTTTTGAATTGCCAGTCAGACCCTGGCACTATATGCCAATAGCAAGAATTGAGGGTGGTATGAAGCCCCAATATATTTTTTCAATTACCAGTCAGACCCTGGCACTATATGCCAATAGCAAGAATTGAGGGTGGTATGAAAGCCCCAAAATATTTTTTTCAATTATCAGTCAGAACCTGGCACTATATGCCAATAGCAAGGATTGAGAGTGGTATGAAAGCCCCAATATCTTTTTTAAATTAACAGTCATAACCTGGCACTTTATGCCAATAGCAAGAATTGAGGGTGGTATGAAAGCCCCAATATATTTTTTCAATTAACAGTCGGAACCTGGCTCTATATGCCAATAGCAAGAATTGAGGGTGGTATGAAAGCCCCAATATATTTTTTGAATTTACCAGTCAAACCCTGGCACTATATGCCAATAGCAAGAATTGAGGGTGGTATGACAGCCCCAATATATTTTTTGAATTACCAGTCAGACCCTGGCACTATATGCCAATAGCAAGAATTGAGGGTGGTATAAAGGCCCCAATATCTTTTTTGAATTACAAGTCAGAACCTGGCACTATATGCCAATAGCAAGAATTGAGGGTGGTATGAAAGCCTCAAAATATTTTTTTCAATTACCAGTCAGACCATGGCACTATATGCCAATAGCAAGGATTGAGGGTGGTATGAAAGCCCCAATATCTTTTTTGAATTAACAGTCAGAACCTGGCACTATATGCCAATAGCAAGAATTGAGGATGGTATGAAAGCCCCAATATAAGTCAGAACCTGGCACTATATGCCAATAGCAAGAATTGAGGGTGGTATGAAAGCCCCAATATAATTTTTGAATTACCAATCAGACCCTGGCACTATATGCCAATAGCAAGAATTGAGGGTGGTATGAAAGCCCCAAAATATTTATTCAATTACCAGTCAGAACCTGGCACTATATGCCAACAGCAGGAATTGAGGGTGGTGTGAAGGCCCCAATATATTTTAGGAATTCACACTCAGAACCTGGCACTATATGCCAATAGCCACAATTGAGGGTGGTATGAAGGCCCCAATATATACTCAGAACCTGGCACTATATGCCAATAGCAACAATTGAGGGTGGTATGAAGGCCCCAATATATTTTAGGAATTCACACTCAGAACCTGGCACTATATACCAATAGCAACAAATGAGGGTGGTATGAAGGCCCCAATTTCTTTAGGGAATTGACAATGACAATATGGCAGGAGCCTGAGATGTAGGGTGTATGTATCCCCAAATTATTTGGGGGAATTAACAGTCAGCACCTGGCACTATATGCCAATAGCAACAATTGAGGGCGGTATGAAGGCCCCAATATCTTTTTTGAATTACCAGTCAGAACCTGGCATTATATGCCAATAGCAAGAATTGAGGGTGGTATGAAGGCCCCAATATCTTTTTTGAATTATAAGTCAGAACCTGGCACTATATGCCAATAACAAAAATTGAGGGTGGTATGAAAGCCCTAATATATTTTTTGAATTACCAGTCAGACCCTGGCACTATATGCCAATAGCAAGAATTGAGGGTGTTATGAAGCCCCAATATATTTTTTCAATTACCATTCAGACCCTGGCACTATATGCCAATAGCAAGAATTGAGGGTGGTATGAAAGCCCCAATATCTTTTTTTGAATTAACAGTCAGAACCTGGCACTATATGCCAATAGCAAGATTTGAGGGTTGTATGAAGGTCCCAATATCTTTTTTTAAATTAACAGTCAGAACCTGGCACTATATGCCAATAGCAAAATTTGAGAGTGGTATGAAATCCCCAATATATTTTTTCAATTACCAGTCAGAATTGAGGGTGGTATGAAAGCCCCAATATATTTTTTGAATTTACCAGTCAGACCCTGGCACTATATATGCCAATAGCAAGAATTGAGGGTGGTATGAAGGCCCCAATATCTTTTTTGAATTACAAGTCAGAACCTGGCACTATATGCCAATAGCAAAAATTGAGGGTGGTATGAAAGCCCCAAAATATTTTTTGAATTACCAGTCAGACCCTGGCACTATATGCCAATAGCAAGAATTGAGGGTGGTATGAAGCCCCAATATATTTTTTGAATTACAAGTCAGACCCTGGCACTATATGCCAATAGCAAAAATTGAGGGTGGTATGGCAGCCCCAATATCTTTTTTGAATTACCAGTCAGACCCTGGCACTATATGCCAATAGCAAGAATTGGGGGTGGTATGAAGCCCCAATATATTTTTTCAATTACCAGTCAGACCCTGGCACTGTATGCTAATAGCAAGGATTGAGAGTGGTATGAAAGCCCCAATATCTTTTTTGAATTAACAGTCAGAACCTGGCACTTTATGCCAATAGCAAGAATTGAGGGTGGTATGAAGCCCCAATATATTTTTTCAATTACCAGTCAGACCCTGGCACTATAAGCCAATAGCAAGAATTGAGGGTGGTATGAAAGCCCCAAAATATTTTTTTCAATTACCAGTCAGAACCTGGCACTATATGCCAATAGCAAGGATTGAGAGTGGTATGAAAGCCCCAATATCTTTTTTGAATTAACAGTCAGAACCTGGCACTTTATGCCAATAGCAAGAATTGAGGGTGGTATGAAGCCCAATATATTTTTTCAATTACCAGTCAGACCCTGGCACTATATGCCAATAGCAAGAATTGAGGGTGGTATGAAAGCCCCAAAATATTTTTTTCAATTACCAGTCAGAACCTGGCACTATATGCCAATAGCAAGGATTGAGAGTGGTATGAAAGCCCCAATATCTTTTTTGAATTAACAGTCAGAACCTGGCACTTTATGCCAATAGCAAGAATTGAGGGTGGTATGAAGCCCCAATATATTTTTTCAATTACCAGTCAGACCCTGGCACTATATGCCAATAGCAAGAATTGAGGGTGGTATGAAAGCCCCAAAATATTTTTTTCAATTACAAGTCAGAACCTGGCACTATATGCCAATAGCAAGAATTGAGGGTGGTATGAAAGCCCCAATATATTTTTTCAATTAACAGTCGGAACCTGGCTCTATATGCCAATAGCAAGAATTGAGGGTGGTATGAAAGCCCCAATATATTTTTTGAATTTACCAGTCAGACCCTGGCACTATATGCCAATAGCAAGAATTGAGGGTGGTATGACAGCCCCAATATATTTTTTGAATTACCAGTCAGACCCTGGCACTATATGCCAATAGCAAGAATTGAGGGTGGTATGAAGGCCCCAATATCTTTTTTGAATTACAAGTCAGAACCTGGCACTATATGCCAATAGCAAGAATTGAGGGTGGTATGAAAGCCCCAATATATTTTTTCAATTAACAGTCGGAACCTGGCTCTATATGCCAATTGCAAGAATTGAGGGTGGTATGAAAGCCCCAATATATTTTTTGAATTTACCAGTCAGACCCTGGCACTATATGCCAATAGCAAGAATTGAGGGTGGTATGACAGCCCCAATATATTTTTTGATTTACCAGTCAGACCCTGGCACTATATGCCAATAGCAAAAATTGAGGGTGGTATGAAGGCCCCAATATCTTTTTTGAATTACAAGTCAGAACCTGGCACTATATGCCAATAGCAAGAATTGAGGATGGTATGAAAGCCGCAATATAAGTCAGAACCTGGCACTATATGCCAATAGCAAGAATTGAGGGTGGTATGAAAGCCCCAATATAATTTTTGAATTACCAATCAGACCCTGGCACTATATGCCAATAGCAAGAATTGAGGGTGGTATGAAAGCCCCAAAATATTTTTTCAATTACCAGTCAGAACCTGGCACTATATGCCAATAGCAAGAATTGAGGGTGGTGTGAAGGCCCCAATATATTTTAGGAATTCACACTCAGAACCTGGCACTATATGCCAATAACCACAATTGAGGGTGGTATGAAGGCCCCAATATATTTTAGGAATTCAAACTCAGAACCTGGCACTATATGCCAATAGCAACAATTGAGGGTGGTATGAAGGCCCCAATATATTTTAGGAATTCACACTCAGAACCTGGCACTATATACCAATAGCAACAAATGAGGGTGGTATGAAGGCCCCAATTTCTTTAGGGAATTGACAATGACAATATGGCAGGAGCCTGAGATGTAGGGTGTATGTATCCCCAAATTATTTGGGGAATTAACAGTCAGCACCTGGCACTATATGCCAATAGCAACAATTGAGGGTGGTATGAAGGCCGCAATATCTTTTTTGAATTACCAGTCAGACCCTGGCACTATATGCCAATAGCAAGAATTGAGGGTGGTATGAAGGCCCCAATATCTTTTTTGAATTATAAGTCAGAACCTGGCACTATATGCCAATAACAAAAATTGAGGGTGGTATGAAAGCCCTAATATATTTTTTGAATTACCAGTCAGACCCTGGCACTATATGCCAATAGCAAGAATTGAGGGTGTTATGAAGCCCCAATATATTTTTTCAATTACCAGTCAGACCCTGGCACTATATGCCAATAGCAAGAATTGAGGGTGGTATGAAAGCCCCAATATCTTTTTTGAATTAACAGTCAGAACCTGGCACTATATGCCAATAGCAAGATTTGAGGGTTGTATGAAGGTCCCAATATCTTTTTTTAAATTAACAGTCAGAACCTGGCACTATATGCCAATAGCAAAATTTGAGAGTGGTATGAAATCCCCAATATATTTTTTCAATTACCAGTCAGAATTGAGGGTGGGATGAAAGCCCCAATATATTTTTTGAATTTACCAGTCAGACCCTGGCACTATATATGCCAAAAGCAAGAATTGAGGGTGTTATGAAGCCCCAATATATTTTTTCAATTACCAGTCAGACCCTGGCACTATATGCCAATAGCAAGAATTGAGGGTGTTATGAAGCCCCAATATATTTTTTCAATTACCAGTCAGACCCTGGCACTATATGCCAATAGCAAGAATTGAGGGTGGTATGAAAGCCCCAATATCTTTTTTGAATTAACAGTCAGAACCTGGCACTATATGCCAATAGCAAGATTTGAGGGTTGTATGAAGGTCCCAATATCTTTTTTTAAATTAACAGTCAGAACCTGGCACTATATGCCAATAGCAAAATTTGAGAGTGGTATGAAATCCCCAATATATTTTTTCAATTACCAGTCAGAATTGAGGGTGGGATGAAAGCCCCAATATATTTTTTGAATTTACCAGTCAGACCCTGGCACTATATATGCCAATAGCAAGAATTGAGGGTGGTATGAAGGCCCCAATATCTTTTTTGAATTACAAGTCAGAACCTGGCACTATATGCCAATAGCAAAAATTGAGGGTGGTATGAAAGCCCCAATATATTTTTTGAATTACCAGTCAGACCCTGGCACTATATGCCAATAGCAAAAATTGAGGGTGGTATGAAAGCCCCAATATCTTTTTTGAATTACCAGTCAGACCCTGGCACTATATGCCAATAGCAAGAATTGAGGGTGGTATGAAGCCCCAATATATTTTTTCAATTACCAGTCAGACCCTGGCACTATATGCCAATAGCAAGAATTGAGGGTGGTATGAAGGCCCCAAAATATTTTTTTAAATTACCAGTCAGAACCTGGCACTATATGCCAATAGCAAGGATTGAGAGTGGTATGAAAGCCCCAATATCTTTTTTGAATTAACAGTCAGAACCTGGCACTTTATGCCAATAGCAAGAATTGAGGGTGGTATGAAAGCCCCAATATATTTTTTCAATTAACAGTCGGAACCTGGCTCTATATGCCAATAGCAAGAATTGAGGGTGGTATGAAAGCCTCAATATATTTTTTGAATTTACCAGTCAGACCCTGGCACTATATGCCAATAGCAAGAATTGAGGGTGGTATGAAGCCCCAATATATTTTTTCAATTACCAGTCAGACCCTGGCACTATATGCCAATAGCAAGAATTGGGGGTGGTATGAAGCCCCAATATATTTTTTCAATTACCAGTCAGACCCTGGCACTATATGCCAATAGCAAGGATTGAGAGTGGTATGAAAGCCCCAATATCTTTTTTGAATTAACAGTCAGAACCTGGCACTGTATGCCAATAGCAAGAATTGAGGGTGGTATGAAGCCCCAATATATTTTTTCAATTACCAGTCAGACCCTGGCACTATATGCCAATAGCAAGAATTGAGGGTGGTATGAAAGCCCCAAAATATTTTTTTTCAATTACCAGTCAGAACCTGGCACTATATGCCAATAGCAAGGATTGAGAGTGGTATGAAAGCCCCAATATCTTTTTTGAATTAACAGTCAGAACCTGGCACTTTATGCCAATAGCAAGAATTGAGGGTGGTATGAAGCCCCAATATATTTTTTCAATTACCAGTCAGACCCTGGCACTATATGCCAATAGCAAGAATTGAGGGTGGTATGAAGGCCCCAATATCTTTTTTAAATTAACAGTCAGAACCTGGCACTTTATGCCAATAGCAAGAATTGAGGGTGGTATGAAAGCCCCAATATATTTTTTCAATTAACAGTCGGAACCTGGCTCTATATGCCAATAGCAAGAATTGAGGGTGGTATGAAAGCCCCAATATATTTTTTGAATTTACCAGTCAGACCCTGGCACTATATGCCAATAGCAAGAATTGAGGGTGGTATGACAGCCCCAATATATTTTTTGAATTACCAGTCAGACCCTGGCACTATATGCCAATAGCAAGAATTGGGGGTGGTATGAAGCCCCAATATATTTTTTCAATTACCAGTCAGACCCTGGCACTATATGCCAATAGCAAGAATTGAGGGTGGTATGAAAGCCCCAATATCTTTTTTGAATTAACAGTCAGAACCTGGCACTATATGCCAATAGCAAGAATTGAGGGTGGTATGAAAGCCCCAATATCTTTTTTGAATTAACAGTCAGAACCTGGCACTTTATGCCAATAGCAAGAATTGAGGGTGGTATGAAGCCCCAATATATTTTTTCAATTACCAGTCAGACCCTGGCACTATATGCCAATAGCAAGAATTGAGGGTGGTATGAAAGCCCCAAAATATTTTTTTCAATTACCAGTCAGAACCTGGCACTATATGCCAATAGCAAGGATTGAGAGTGGTATGAAAGCCTCAATATCTTTTTTGAATTAACAGTCAGAACCTGGCACTTTATGCCAATAGCAAGAATTGAGGGTGGTATGAAGGCCCCAATATCTTTTTTGAATTACAAGTCAGAACCTGGCACTATATGCCAATAGCAAGAATTGAGGGTGGTATGAAAGCCTCAAAATATTTTTTTCAATTACCAGTCAGACCCTGGCACTATATGCCAATAGCAAGAATTTTTTTCAATTACCAGTCAGAACCTGGCACTTTATGCCAATAGCAAGAATTGAGGGTGGTATGAAAACCCCAATATATTTTTTCAATTAACAGTCGGAACCTGGCTCTATATGCCAATAGCAAGAATTGAGGGTGGTATGAAAGCCCCAATATATTTTTTGAATTTACCAGTCAGACCCTGGCACTATATGCCAATAGCAAGAATTGAGGGTGGTATGACAGCCCCAATATATTTTTTGAATTACCAGTCAGACCCTGGCACTATATGCCAATAGCAAGAATTGGGGGTGGTATGAAGCCCCAATATATTTTTTCAATTACCAGTCAGACCCTGGCACTATATGCCAATAGCAAGGATTGAGAGTGGTATGAAAGCCCCAATATCTTTTTTGAATTAACAGTCAGAACCTGGCACTTTATGCCAATAGCAAGAATTGAGGGTGGTATGAAAGCCCCAATATATTTTTTCAATTACCAGTCAGACCCTGGCACTATATGCCAATAGCAAAAATTGAGGGTGGTATGAAAGCCCCAATATCTTTTTTGAATTACCAGTCAGACCCTGGCACTATATGCCAATAGCAAGAATTGAGGGTGGTATGAAGCCCCAATATATTTTTTCAATTACCAGTCAGACCCTGGCACTATATGCCAATAGCAAGAATTGAGGGTGGTATGAAGGCCCCAAAATATTTTTTTAAATTACCAGTCAGAACCTGGCACTATATGCCAATAGCAAGGATTGAGAGTGGTATGAAAGCCCCAATATCTTTTTTGAATTAACAGTCAGAACCTGGCACTTTATGCCAATAGCAAGAATTGAGGGTGGTATGAAAGCCCCAATATATTTTTTCAATTAACAGTCGGAACCTGGCTCTATATGCCAATAGCAAGAATTGAGGGTGGTATGAAAGCCTCAATATATTTTTTGAATTTACCAGTCAGACCCTGGCACTATATGCCAATAGCAAGAATTGAGGGTGGTATGAAGCCCCAATATATTTTTTCAATTACCAGTCAGACCCTGGCACTATATGCCAATAGCAAGAATTGGGGGTGGTATGAAGCCCCAATATATTTTTTCAATTACCAGTCAGACCCTGGCACTATATGCCAATAGCAAGGATTGAGAGTGGTATGAAAGCCCCAATATCTTTTTTGAATTAACAGTCAGAACCTGGCACTGTATGCCAATAGCAAGAATTGAGGGTGGTATGAAGCCCCAATATATTTTTTCAATTACCAGTCAGACCCTGGCACTATATGCCAATAGCAAGAATTGAGGGTGGTATGAAAGCCCCAAAATATTTTTTTTCAATTACCAGTCAGAACCTGGCACTATATGCCAATAGCAAGGATTGAGAGTGGTATGAAAGCCCCAATATCTTTTTTGAATTAACAGTCAGAACCTGGCACTTTATGCCAATAGCAAGAATTGAGGGTGGTATGAAGCCCCAATATATTTTTTCAATTACCAGTCAGACCCTGGCACTATATGCCAATAGCAAGAATTGAGGGTGGTATGAAGGCCCCAATATCTTTTTTAAATTAACAGTCAGAACCTGGCACTTTATGCCAATAGCAAGAATTGAGGGTGGTATGAAAGCCCCAATATATTTTTTCAATTAACAGTCGGAACCTGGCTCTATATGCCAATAGCAAGAATTGAGGGTGGTATGAAAGCCCCAATATATTTTTTGAATTTACCAGTCAGACCCTGGCACTATATGCCAATAGCAAGAATTGAGGGTGGTATGACAGCCCCAATATATTTTTTGAATTACCAGTCAGACCCTGGCACTATATGCCAATAGCAAGAATTGGGGGTGGTATGAAGCCCCAATATATTTTTTCAATTACCAGTCAGACCCTGGCACTATATGCCAATAGCAAGAATTGAGGGTGGTATGAAAGCCCCAATATCTTTTTTGAATTAACAGTCAGAACCTGGCACTATATGCCAATAGCAAGAATTGAGGGTGGTATGAAAGCCCCAATATCTTTTTTGAATTAACAGTCAGAACCTGGCACTTTATGCCAATAGCAAGAATTGAGGGTGGTATGAAGCCCCAATATATTTTTTCAATTACCAGTCAGACCCTGGCACTATATGCCAATAGCAAGAATTGAGGGTGGTATGAAAGCCCCAAAATATTTTTTTCAATTACCAGTCAGAACCTGGCACTATATGCCAATAGCAAGGATTGAGAGTGGTATGAAAGCCTCAATATCTTTTTTGAATTAACAGTCAGAACCTGGCACTTTATGCCAATAGCAAGAATTGAGGGTGGTATGAAGGCCCCAATATCTTTTTTGAATTACAAGTCAGAACCTGGCACTATATGCCAATAGCAAGAATTGAGGGTGGTATGAAAGCCTCAAAATATTTTTTTCAATTACCAGTCAGACCCTGGCACTATATGCCAATAGCAAGAATTTTTTTCAATTACCAGTCAGAACCTGGCACTATATGCCAATAGCAAGGATTGAGAGTGGTATGAAAGCCCCAATATCTTTTTTGAATTAACAGTCAGAACCTGGCACTTTATGCCAATAGCAAGAATTGAGGGTGGTATGAAAGCCCCAATATATTTTTTCAATTAACAGTCGGAACCTGGCTCTATATGCCAATAGCAAGAATTGAGGGTGGTATGAAAGCCCCAATATATTTTTTGAATTTACCAGTCAGACCCTGGCACTATATGCCAATAGCAAGAATTGAGGGTGGTATGACAGCCCCAATATATTTTTTGAATTACCAGTCAGACCCTGGCACTATATGCCAATAGCAAGAATTGGGGGTGGTATGAAGCCCCAATATATTTTTTCAATTACCAGTCAGACCCTGGCACTATATGCCAATAGCAAGGATTGAGAGTGGTATGAAAGCCCCAATATCTTTTTTGAATTAACAGTCAGAACCTGGCACTTTATGCCAATAGCAAGAATTGAGGGTGGTATGAAAGCCCCAATATATTTTTTCAATTAACAGTCGGAACCTGGCTCTATATGCCAATAGCAAGAATTGAGGGTGGTATGAAAGCCCCAATATATTTTTTGAATTTACCAGTCAGACCCTGGCACTATATGCCAATAGCAAGAATTGAGGGTGGTATGACAGCCCCAATATATTTTTTGAATTACCAGTCAGACCCTGGCACTATATGCCAATAGCAAGAATTGGGGGTGGTATGAAGCCCCAATATATTTTTTCAATTACCAGTCAGACCCTGGCACTATATGCCAATAGCAAGGATTGAGAGTGGTATGAAAGCCCCAATATCTTTTTTGAATTAACAGTCAGAACCTGGCACTTTATGCCAATAGCAAGAATTGAGGGTGGTATGAAGCCCCAATATATTTTTTCAATTACCAGTCAGACCCTGGCACTATATGCCAATAGCAAGAATTGAGGGTGGTATGAAGGCCCCAATATCTTTTTTGAATTACAAGTCAGAACCTGGCACTATATGCCAATAGCAAGAATTGAGGGTGGTATGAAAGCCTCAAAATATTTTTTTCAATTACCAGTCAGACCCTGGCACTATATGCCAATAGCAAGAATTGAGGGTGGTATGAAGGCCCCAATATCTTTTTTGAATTACAAGTCAGAACCTGGCACTATATGCCAATAGCAAGAATTGAGGGTGGTATGAAAGCCTCAAAATATTTTTTTCAATTACCAGTCAGACCCTGGCACTATATGCCAATAGCAAGGATTGAGGGTGGTATGAAAGCCCCAATATCTTTTTTGAATTAACAGTCAGAACCTGGCACTATATGCCAATAGCAAGAATTGAGGATGGTATGAAAGCCCCAATATAAGTCAGAACCTGGCACTATATGCCAATAGCAAGAATTGAGGGTGGTATGAAAGCCCCAATATAATTTTTGAATTACCAATCAGACCCTGGCACTATATTCCAATAGCAAGAATTGAGGGTGGTATGAAAGCCTCAAAATATTTTTTCAATTACCAGTCAAAACCTGGCACTATATGCCAATAGCAAGAATTGAGGGTGGTGTGAAGGCCCCAATATATTTTAGGAATTCACACTCAGAACCTGGCACTATATGCCAATAGTCACAATTGAGGGTGGTATGAAGGCCCCAATATATTTTAGGAATTCACACTCAGAACCTGGCACTATATGCCAATAGCAACAATTGAGGGTGGTATGAAGGCCCCAATATATTTTAGGAATTCACACTCAGAACCTGGCACTATATACCAATAGCAAAAAATGAGGGTGGTATGAAGGCCCCAATTTCTTTAGGGAATTGACAATGACAATATGGCAGGAGCCTGAGATGTAGGGTGTATGTATCCCCAAATTATTTGGGGAATTAACAGTCAGCACCTGGCACTATATGCCAATAGCAACAATTGAGGGTGGTATGAAGGCCCCAATATATTTTAGGAATTAACACTCAGAATCTGGCACTATATGCCAATAGCAACAAATGAGGGTGGTATGAAGGCCCCAATGAAGGCCGGATCGATTATCATGGCGTTTGATGTATTCGTAAACAATCGAATACAAGGCCGCATATGCAGTAAAAATTCGTATCCCCTCCCACCTTCCCTGGCGCGTTTTTTGCACAAATAACTGCGCAGGGCAGGTGGGACAGGAACTACGACAACGGAGGCAGTGAAAAAATTTAAAAAACCCATTGGCTGCTGAAAACATGTGACCTCCCATTCATAAGAATGGCCGCCGCCATATTCGTGTCATTTCAGTTTTGGAGTGATAGGGAGAGCTTGTTCTGAGGGCGATAAAGTGCGTTCATAGATTTGGTTAGGCAGGAAATAACAGCTCTTTTCAGAGTTCAATACATGATGCAGCGTAGCAGCAGGGGACGTGGGCAAGGACTTGGATGTGGATATACCTCTGGGTATCCAGTCCAGAGTCCAGCTACTGGAGAGGGGCTGCCAGCATTGCCTCTCATGAGTAGCAGCAGGGTACGTGCACGAGGACGTGGACGTGCATACCCAGCTGTATATCCACCCCACAGTCCAGCTACTGGAGAGGGGCTGCCAGCAGTGTCCCTCATCAGTAGCAGCAGGGGACGTGGGCGAGGACATGGACATGCATACCCAGCTGGGTGTCCAGTCCACAGTCAAGGTACTGGAGAGGGGCTGCCAGCAGCAGCAGGGGACATGGGTGAAGACTTGGATAACCAGCAAGGGCCAGCAAAGTAATTTTTTAGGTCTCCCCCCAAGGGCCTGAAAATTAATGTTTTAGGGCTCCCCCCAAGGGCCTGAAAATTAATGTTTTAGGGCTCCCCCCAAGGGCCTGAAAATTAATGTTTTAGGGCTCCCCCCCAAAGGCCTGAAAATTAATGTTTTAGGGCTCACCCCAAAGGCCTGAAATCCAATGTTTTAGGGCTCACCCCAAAGGCCTGAAAATTAATGTTTTAGGGCTCATCCCAAGGGCCTGAAATTCAATTTTTAGGGGTCACCTCCAGGGCCGCCGTCAGGAATTTTGGGGCCCCATACAGCCTAAGTGTCTGCCCCCCCCCCCGCCATTTTAAAACTACCTTATTTTGCGTCATACCAATTATGTATTACATTTCCCTTTATTTAGCAGCATTACAAGGCTTAATCAGATTCTATTTGCAGGTAAAATCTGCTATGTGTGAAATCGCCTATAGAGAGCCCTCCTAATAAATCCTCAGGGCTTATTCACATTGCCTCTTTGGCCTCCCTTGCCGGGATACGTTGGTAACCAGTCAGAATCAGCTGTCAACTTATCCCTTCACAAAGAACTGGCCAATAAAAAAAAGGGGGGCCTGCAGTTCTCCGTGCAGGGATAAGTGGGTAGCTGATTGTGACTGGTTACCAACGTATCCCAGCAAGGGAGGCCAAAAACGCAGTGTGAACACTCCTTTAAAGTGAAAGTCCCACCCCCAAACAGGCTGCTATGCTAGTAGCATAGCAGCCTACATCATTATTATTCTCCAGCTAAAAACTTATATATTATATATTATTGCCCCAGTTCCCTCTCCGCAGTGTCGCACACCCGATGTCCCAACAATCCCCCCCCCCCGTCCACCCTCTAACATCTTTTCATTGCCCCCTGTACCCATACCTCCCAACTTTTGAAGAACCAAAAGAGGGACAAAATGTGGGAAATTTAGCCCCACCCACTGTTATGTTGACTCCGCCCACTCATTAATTTTTCATGTGCCTGCTCACTATATAATCCTCCTACAGTCACCCGTAAATTATATGTCCCCCCTCCGTCTCTCCCCCAGCTTCATATACACCCTTCATCTGCCCCCAGATTCATGTCCCCTCCATCTCTGCCCCCAGATTCATGTCCCCTCCATCTCTGCCCCCAGATTCATGTCCCCTCCATCTCTGCCCCCAGATTCATGTCCCCTCCATCTCTGCCCCCAGTGTCATCCTCTCCATCTCTGCCCCCAGATTCATGTCCTTCCATCTCTGCCCCCAGTGTCATGCCGTCCTCTCCTTCATCTGCCCCCAGTTTCACGTTCCACATTACACTTACCTTCTCCTTCGTTCCCCCGCTGCTCTCTGCGCGCCTCTCTCTCTTACTGGCGCACAGTTGTAGACGCGATGTGAAGTCATCACATCGCGTCTACACTGCCGGGTAGCCGGCGGCAGCGGTGAAGCGAGGAGCTGACCTGTGTCAGCTCCTCACTTCGCCGCTGCCGCCTCTCTCGCTGACACATATGCGGCTGAAGCGAGGAGCTGACAGGTCAGCTCTTCGCTTCAGCCGTATATGTGTCAGCGAGAGAGGCGGCAGCGGCGAAGCGAGGAGCTGACCTGTGTCAGCTCCTCGTTTCAGCCGCATATGTGTCAGCGAGAGAGGCGGCAGCGGCGAAGCGAGGAGCTGACACAGGTCAGCTCCTCGCTTCAGCCGCATATGTGTCAGCGAGAGAGGCGCGCAGCGGCGAAGCGAGGAGCTGACACAGGTCAGCTCCTTGCTTCAGCCGCGTATGTGTTCAACTCAGATCTGCGCCCTCTGAACGCAGATCTGAGTTGAAACAGGACATACAATGACTGCTGCAGGCGCCAGGGGGCCGGCACACGGTGGCGGGCCAAAACCGCCCCCCCCCCCTCCCATTTTTAAATTTGGCCGGGCCCCTGACGCCAGTAGCAGTAGTACTGGCCTATCGGTGGCCCTGTTCACCCCAAGGGCCAAAAAATGAAACACTGCTGCTGCATGGCTCTAGTCAACAAAAGGGCCAAAAAATGAAACACTGCTGCTGCATGGCTCTAGTCACCCCAAGGGCCAAAATATAAAACACTGCTGCTGCATGGCTCTATTCACCCCAAGGGCCAAAAAATAAAACACTGCTGTTGCATGGCTCTAGTCACCCCAAGGGCCAAAAAATGAAACATTGCTGCTGCATGGCTGTTGTCACTCCAAGGGCCAAAAAATGAAACACTGCTGCTGCATGGCTGTAGTCACCCCAAGGGCCAAAAAATGAAACACTGCTGCTGCATGGCTCTAGTCACCAAAAGGGCATAAAACACTGCTTTTTAAAGGCTGTACTCACTCCAAGGGCCTAAAGCACTGTATTTTAAAGGCTCTACTTACGCCAAGGGCCAAAAACACTGCTGGTGCGAGGCTCTACTCATGCCAAGGGCCAAAAACTCTGCTTTTTAAAGACTCTACTCACTCCAAGGGCCAGAAACACTGCTTTTTAAAGGCTGTACTCACTCTAAGGGCCAAAAGCACTGTATTTTAAAGGCTCTACTCACTGCAAGGGCCAAAAACATAGCTTTTTAAAGGCTGTACTCACTCCAAGGGCCAAAAACACTGTATTTTAAAGGCTCTACTCACTCCAAGGGCCAAAAGCACTGTATTTTAAAGGCTCTACTCACTGCAAGGGCCAAAAACATAGCTTTTTAAAGACTCTACTCACTCCAAGGGCCAGAAACACTGCTTTTTAAAGGCTGTACTCACTCTAAGGGCCAAAAGCACTGTATTTTAAAGGCTGTACTCACTCCAAGGGCCAAAAACATAGCTTTTTAAAGGCTGTACTCACTCCAAGGGCCAAAAGCACTGTATTTTAAAGGCTCTACTCACTGCAAGGGCCAAAAACACAGCTTTTTAAAGGCTGTACTCACTCCAAGGGCCAAAAGCACTGTATTTTAAAGGCTCTACGCATTCCAATGGACAAAAGCAGTGTATTTTTTAATGCTCTACTCACTCCAAGGGCCAAAAACACTGCTTTTTAAAGGCTGTACTCACTCCAAGGGCCAAAAGCACTGTATTTTAAAGGTTCTACTCACTGCAAGGGCCAAAAACACAGTTTTTTAACCCCTTCCCGCCGATGGCATTTTTTGATTTTCGGTTTTCGTTTTTGACTCCCCTCCTTCTAAACCCCATAACTTTTTTATTTCTCCGCTCCCAGAGCCATATGAGGTCTTAATTTTTGCGGGACAAATTTTTCTTCATGATGCTACCATTAATTATTCTATATAATGTACTGGGAAGCAGGAAAAAAATTCAGAATGGGGTGGATTTGAAGAAAAAATGCATTTCTGCGACTTTCTTACGGGCTTTGGTTTTACGGCGTTCACTGTGCAGCCAAAATGACATATCCCCTATATTCTGTGTTTCGGTACAGTTCCAGGGATACCAAATTTATATGGTTTTATTTACATTTTGACCCCTAAAAAAAATTCCAAAACTGTTAAAAATTTTTTTTCTAAAAGTCACCATATTCCGACGGCCGTAACTTTTTTATACGTAAGTGTATGGGGATGCATAGGGCGTCTTTTTTTTTGCGGGGTCGGGTGTACTTTTTAGTTCTACCATTTTCGGGAAATGTTATTGCTTTTATCACTTTTTATTCAAATTTTTATCAGAATCAAAACAGTGAAAAAACGGCGGTTTAGCACTTTCAACTATTTTTCCCGCTACGGCGTTTACTGAACAGGAAAAATATTTTTATAGATTTGTAGAGTGGGCGATTTCGGACGCGGGGATACCTAACATGTATATGTTTCACAGTTTTTAACTACTTTTATATGTGTCCTAGGGAAAGGGGGGTGATTTGAACTTTTAATTCTTTTTATATTTTTTTATATTTTTTTTTACTTTTTTTTTATTTATTTTTTTTTGCATTTATTAGACCCCCTAAGGGTGTTGAACCCCAGGGGGTCTGATCACTAATGCAATGCATTACAAATGCAATACAATTACAAATGCATTGCAAAAAAGCATCCTTTCTTTTGCAGGCTGCATAGACCAGACTGCAAAAGAGATTTGCAGACAAGCCTGGGAGCCTGTACAAGGCTCCCGGCTGTCATGGCAACGGGACGTCAGCCCTGGAGCATGCTCCAGGAGCCGGCGATCCCGGCCAAAATGGCGGCCTTTCACCGCGGCGCCGAAGGGGTTAATGCCTCCGATCGGTCCGGGGACCGATCGGAAGCATTAGAGCCGGTTGTCTACTGCTTAAAGCAGTAGACACCCGGCGGCTATGGCGGCCGCCCGGCTCCCGGGCGGTCGCCATAGTTACAGACCCGACATGCGCCGTACTATTACGGCACATGTCAGGAAGGGGTTAAAGGCTGTGTAGTGGGCATCATTGAAATATCTTCTGTTAGTTAAAGGGTATAAATCTATTTCAGATCGTACAGGCCCTTTCTTAACTATGCTAGTTAGCTCTGAATGGTTTAACACCTTAGGCCATAAAAAAGGGTCACTCACATTAAATATGTGAAAGAAGAATCGGATGCACTAATTAAGGATTGCAGACTCACTGACATTAAAGTTATTTACAATGGAGGGCAAGCTGGTCTTTGCATTTTCATCTTCTACGTCAAAGTCTACACCATCGTCTTCTTCCATTGGCAAATGTGTGGTTACACAGGTTTCTGACGTAGTGACCTCAGGAACTGACACACCACATCTTCTGTCCTCAATATCATATTGACTGCTTGGTAGAGATGAGCGAACACTAAAATGTTCGAGGTTCGAAATCCGATTCGAACAGCCGCTCACTGTTCAACTGTTCGAACGGGTTTCGAACCCCATTATAGTATATGGGGAACATATACTCTTAAGGGGGAAACCCAAATCTGTCTCAGGAGGGTCACCAAGTCCACTATGACACCACAGGATTATTTGCCTATGTTCCTCATGACAGTATGTTATGCTATTTATTTCATATATGCTTTCATGTCAGTATGATTTTCTACTATTATTACCAGTGCTTTAGTGTATCGGTTTATCCATCCAGTAGATGATTCTTGTTTATTACATAGATATATGATGCTTCTCTGTACTTTCCTTGACCTTGTTTCTATAAATTACTGAGGAAGATATATCCTGCATAGTGACCATGACCATCCTTCACATGGCTTTTTCTGTATATTTTGTATATATCTTGTGTAGGCACTGTGTTGAATATTGTCACTGTGTGTGCACGCATTGTAATGCTATGTTTTGTTTTTTGCTTATACTCATTGTATACAGTCTGATGAAGGTCATCTGACCGAAAACGTTTACATATCTCTACTGTTCACAATAAATGGTGCTTTGATTGCATTTAGACGTGTGAGGTCCATACTTTATTGATGACAAGGGGTGGGACCCTAACCTCACACCAACGGGACAACAGCTACATCCCTATATCATTGATTTAAGTTCCCTGTCACAGTACATTGTTGGACTGTTAGGGTGCATTCACATAGAGTTTTACGGCACTGATTTTGCCACAATAACTCAAGTAAAGATTCAGCGCTGAAAAAAAGACTCCCATTGTCTTCAATGGGTTCCATTTTACACATGTAAAATGGAACCCATTGAAGTTAACGTGAGTCTTTTTTTCAGCACTGATTCTTTACTCGAGTTATTGTGGCGAAATCAGCACCACAAAACTCCGTGTGAATGCACCCTTAGGGTAAGTTCACACGGAGTAAAATGGAGTGTATTTTGGTGTGTAATTTTACATGTGTAAAAAATGTACGCACGTATTTTTGAGCGTTTTTTTACACGTGGCGTTTACGGAGCGTTTTTGGAGCGTTTACGGAAGCGTGTTTTTCTACACGCGTAAACGCTCCAAAATACGCGTGTAAATTTTTTTACACGTGTAAAATTACACTCCAAAATACACTCCATTTTACTCCATGTGAACTTACCCTAAGGGTGAGTTCATACGGAGTAACGTGCTGCGTGAGTAACGTGCCGCAAAATCACGGCCGCAAAATATCGCCGCGTATACGATCCCGGCTCCCATTGAAATCAATGGGAGCGTATAAGGCCCGCAAAAGCTCACGCGGTGTCTATGTGCTACATCACGCGGCATGTTACTCCGTGTGAACTCTCCCTTAGTGTGAATCATGTGCAGTACAGCCAAAGGAGGCACATTAATGGAAAATTAAACATTTTTTGGGAAAGAGACCATGCCATTAGCCATTTTACATAATATGTGTAGAAAGTCATCTGCTATTTTTTTGTCTTTTTAGCACTGATTTAAAACCCCTTAATTTAGGTGCTAAACAGGTGCTTTATTACCATTTGTTACAGTTATTACCATTCTATTAGTAAATAAAATTAATATTGTCTTTAATTTACCTTTAGGTAACATTTACTAGGATACCATATCGCAAAGTTGTCCTCTACTGGAAGTGGCAAAATAGGGTAAATATAAATATTCCTATGATAGACATTTCTGCAAATTCGCATCATATGCCATACATGTCTGATGGATGTGGGGCTTATTTGAAGAGTGGCTCCAATAGTAGCGTTGATCTAGAAAAGAAAGAGACAACAAAGCCAATAACTCAATAGCGTAATTCTGCTTAAGCAAAAAAAAAAAAAAAAAAATTGTATATATATATATATATATATATATATATATATATATACACTGTATATATATATATATATATATATATTTAAAGGGTTCCTATCATTCAGATGACATATTTTCTAATTACCTCATCGGAATAGCCTTTCGTCTCCTACCTTTCCTTTTCTTCTCCGTGCTGCCATTTGCCTACAATCCCGGTTCTTCTCGGTATGCAAATTAGTTCTTTTGCAGCACTGGGTTGCAGGCCCCAGCGCTCAGACAGCACTGGGGGCAGCCCCAATGCTGCGGGAGAACTCTCTCCAGTGCCGCCTCCATCTTCATCAGCTATGTCGTCTTCACCGTCTTCTTCCGGCTGGGTCAACGTGAAACGCATGCGCAAGTCGGCACTCTGTCCGCGGGGTTCGAGCAGCGTTGACTTCACATGCGGGCGGCCATGTTTTAGGTGGCCAGCCGCATATGCGACCATGCACAGTACCCTAGAGCTCATTTGCATACCGAGAAGTTTCGGGATTGTAGGCTAACGGCCGCACGGAGAAGAAAAGGAGATGTATAGTAGTAGGAGATGAATAGCCTTTCTTAAAATATGTCGTCTGAATGATAGGATCCCTTTAAGACACTCCAAAAAAGCTGCATCATTCGTGATAGGTGATTCGTGATTCACTAGAATCCCATGCCCACTTTGCCGTAAAAACCACTGTGCAGACACGCTGTATTTTCCAGAATCGGTGCGGTTTTGGAAATCACAGTTGTTGGAATAATGCATATTTGTTTATATGTAAGGAAACAACTACTACTGTATTATATGAGACATTCTGTCTGTGTTCATATTGTTAAGTTGTTAACAAAGTTCTGCTGAAAAAAAAAAAAAAGACACTCACAGATAGGATGTTCCTCCCCTTCTTCCTGTGTCTCTCTCTCTCTCTCTCTCTCTCTCTCCCTCCACATGTCATGGCTGCAGGAGCTGCTGCAGTGTCTCCACAGAACTGGATTCTATAAGTTGTAAGCTGTTTGTTGTGCTAAATAAACACACATTGTTTGCTACTCAAGTGAGACTAGGTGCTGATTTATTAATGGAATCCAGGGTAAATAGTAGGGTTAAAACTTCATTTTTATTTAAGAATGTATCATTCTTCCATTAAAAAAGTTTGCGTACAGGGGTCAAAACATTGCCTACACGTTTTGAGGTTAAACCTCTTAATCATGGCATGTTTACACAAGTAGGCTGGAGCACTTAAATAGGCTAAAAACATGTACATAAAAGGCCCCTCATGTCTTCACTCAGATGGAAACAGTAATCAATCACATTAGACAGCACTTGCGACAAGGTTGACGACAGAGATGAACTCATTTATAAAAAGTACAAAAAAAAGCTTGAAAAAGTGCTACTAGCACAAAACGGCTGTTGCTCTCCACTCTCAGGTGTGCCTCCACCCATATTGTATTTTACATGAATGTTTGAAATAAAAGTTTGAAATATTTTTATACTCTTCCAACGGTGAGTGCCCAGCTTTTTCTATTTTCTGGACTGTATATAGACTTTTTTACTTGCTGTGAGCACCACCAGTGAAGTAATATGAAATTTACCCCTGACCTTCCATAGTATATATATATATTTGTATATATATATATATATATATATATATATATATATATATATATATATATATAGTTTGTATGCATGCAGTAGTGCCACCTTATCCTTGAAAGAAAATATATAAACTGTGCAAGTGTATATCAGGGGACACCTTATGGGGACAGTTTATGAGGGAAAATATACCAGAAGTGACCTCCAAAATGAACCCCAGAGTGACTCCCCCAATCATAGGAGCTATGGGACATAGTAGGGAATTTGGTGTTTGCAATGTACTCCACACAGCTTATGTATTCCCTCTTCACCATCCGCTATGCATTCACATCTGGGATATTAATACTCACTACACCCCCTTATAAATTCTTTGAAGGGTGCAGTTTTCAAAATGAGGTCACTCTTTTGGAGAATCCACTTTTCTGGTACCTTACAGGCTTTAAAAACATGACATGGCGTTCAGATACCAAACATCCGAATCTGTACTCCAAAAGCTGCATAGAAATCCTTCCCTTATGCGCCCTGCTGTGTGCCCAAACTGCAGTTTATGCCACATGTATGATACTGGTGTACCCATGATAACATATGTAATGTCATATTTGGGTATAAACTGATATTAGGGCACAGCCGGACACAGAAAAGAGGAAGGGTTATTTGGTTTTTGGAGCACAGAATTAGACAGTTTGGTTTTTGGATACCATGACACTTTTGCAGAGACCCTAAAATTGTCCTTACAAAATGGGGTCACTTCTTGGGGAAGAAAGTCCCTATAAATCTGTACCCCAAAAGTTAAAAAAGTGCAGTGCTCCTTCCCTTCTGAGACCTGCTGTGTACCCATTTTTTGCCCCTCGGGATGGCCCACTTAATAGTTTTAAGAGTGCAGGTCTCTGACAACACAAAGTGGGTGCAACATATTGGGCACCGAAATGGCATATTTCTTTAAAAATTTCAATTTTCAATCTTTGGGAAGTATTTTTAGTCTCAAAATCATAATACCCCTTGATACATTCCTTGATGGGTGTAGTTTCTAAAATTGGGTCACTTTTGAGGGGTTTCCATTGTATTGATACTTTAGGGGCTCAGCAAATGTGACATGGCACCTGAAAACTATTCCAGTATCATCTGCCCTCCAAAAGCCAAATAGCCCTCTTTCCATTCTGAGCCCCACCATGTTCCCATACAGCAGATTATGACCACATATGGGGTATTGCTGTGTTCAGGAGAAATTGTTTAACAAACCGTGGGAGGGCTTTTTCTCCTTTATCCCTTTGTGAAAATGAATACTTTGGGGATAAAGTGACATTTTAGTCATTTTTCATTTACACTTTCCAATGTTAGTAAAATCTGTGAAACAGCTGTAGGGTCAAAATGCCCCTTGATGAATTCTGTGAGGGGTGTAGTTTCTAAAATAGGGTCACTTTTGGGGGGGTTTCCATTGTTTTGGTACTCTAAGGGCTCTGTAAATGAGACATGGCACCTGAAAACTATTTCAGCAAAATCTGCTGTTCAAACGCCCAGTGTCGCTCCTTCCCTTCCATGCACTGCCATGTGCCCAAAAATCAGTTTACACCCACATGTGGGGTTTTTCTGTGCTTGGAAGAAATTGCACGATAATCTATCAGATGCATTTTCTCCTTTAACCCTTTGTGAATATGTTAATTTTAGGTTTAAATGAATGTATTATGAAAAAAATTAAATGTCTAAATTTCACCTCCATATTAGTTTTATTCTCATGAAATGTTTAAAGAGTTAAAAAAAAACATCTGAAATGCTGTTTTTTTATTATTTGAAGGGTGTAGTTTTGAAAATGGGATGATTTATGGGGGTTTCTATTATATAGACCTTTATAATTCCTTTCAGAACTGAAGTCAGCCCTAAAAAATTAGTTTGGGGAATTTTTTTGTAAATCTGGAAAATCGCTGTTACACTTGTAAGCCTTGTGAAATCCAAAATAAATTAAAAGACAATAAAATGATGATGCCAATATAAAGTAAAGATATGGTAGATAATATTTATTCATGTATTTGAGTGGTATAACTTTTTTTTAAAATAAATAAATACAAAAATATTGATTGTTTACCACTAACATGAAGTATAATGTGTTTTGAGAAAATATTCTCAAAATCACTTTTGTAAATTAAAGTGTTTCAAAGTTATTGCCATTTAAAGTGACACATGTCAATTTTGAAAAAAAGAGGCCTGGTCCTTAACCCCTTAACATTAAATCACATAAATGCACGTCAGGGAATGTGGTTAGTTCCCGCATTCCCACATGCCTGTACGTGATGGAGATCGCACGGGCTCAGAAGCAGAGCCTGTGCGATCAACATGGGAGCCTGGCTGTATCTGACAGCCAGGCTCCCCCTGTAGCAACAGGGATGGTGATTGCACCGACCCCGCTGTTTAACCCTTAAGGTGCCATGATCAATAGCGATCATGGCACCCTAGGGCTTTGGCCTGCTATAAAGAATGCTGCCAGCGGCATCAGGAGCTCGTGTTAGCTCACTCCGATGGGGGGAGGGTTAACCCCTTGGATGCCGGCGCAATGCATCCAAAGGGTTTCTTTATGTTGCTGCCAGCACCCCCGCGGCGAGATCGGGGGGTGCTGGCAGCTATAATTTGCAGGGGTCTGCCTAGTGACCCCCAAGCTGCTAAGACCCCCAGGTACCTGGTTGATCCTACCAGGACGAGAGGAAGCTAGTCTATGCATCTGCATAGCTAGCTTCCTCTATAGACTGCAATACACGTGTATTGCAAGTCTATAGTTCGTATAGAACCAGCTATTATATAGGCCTTTATAATTCCTTTCAGAACTGAAGCGGTCCCTAAAAACTGAGTTTGGAGAATTTTCTTGTAAATCTGGAAAATCTCTGTTACACTTGTAAGCCTTGTAACGTCCAAAATAAATTAAAATACAATCAAAAGATGATGACAATATACAGTAAAGCAGAGATATTGTAGATAATATTTATTCATGTATTTGGGTGGTATGACTATCTGCCTGAAAAGCAGAGAATTTCACATTTTGAAAATTGCAATTTTTTCAAAATTTCCATCAAATTTCCTATTTTTTTTTTATAACTAAATACAAAAATATTGATTAGTGTTTACCACTAACATGAAGTACAATGTGTTACGAGAAAATCTCAAAATTACTTGTGTAAGTTAAAGCGTCTCAAAGTTATTGCCATTTAAAGTGACACATGTCAGTTTTGAAAAAATAGGCCTGGTCCTTAACATACTTTTGGGCTGTGTCCTTAAGGGGTTAAAGGGGTATTCCCATCTACATAATTATTTTTAAATTTCTAGTTAATTAAAAGTTAAACATTTTTGCAAATATAAGTAATTAAAAATTCTGCAGAGTTTTAAAGATTTTCTCTAACTTTCTTAGTGGTGACAGTCTGTTATCTTGATCAGTTGCCATGGATACGACCACCAATGCAGAAACTTTCTAAGGTCAGAAAATCAGCCATGATTTCTTTATTGTGGCCGGGATATCTTCTGATATATGTAGTATCCCTGCCTGATAACCTTGCTACAATAAGAAAATCATAGCTGGGTTCCTGACAAGTCCCAGACCATAGAAAGTTTCTGCATTAGTGGTCGTATCCATGGCAACTGATCAAGATAAAAGACTGTCACCACTAAGAAAGTTAGAGAAAATCTTTAAAACTTTGCTGAATGTTTTATTCATGTATTTAGGTGGTATGACTATCTGCCTGAAAAGGAGAGAATTTCACATTTTGAAAATTGCAATTTTTTCCAAATTTCCATCAAATTTCCTATTTTTTTTTATAATTAAATACAAAAATATTGATTAGTGTTTACCACTAACATGAAGTACAATGTGTTACGAGAAAATCTCAAAATCACTTGTGTAAGTTAAAGCGTCTCAAAGTTATTGCCATTTAAAGTGACACATGTCAGTTTTTAAAAAATAGGCCTGGTCCTTAACGAACTTTTGGGCTGTGTCCTTAAGGGGTTAACATAATTATTTTTAAATTTCTAGTTAATTAAAAGTTAAACATTTTTGCAAATATAAGTAATTAAAAATTACTTATATTTGCAAAAATGTTTAACTTTTAATTGTCTACAAATATAGATATGATTATGTACATGGGAATACCCCTTTAATGCACTTTTGGGCTGTGTCCTTAAGGAGTTAAATAATGTATGATAAATGTCCAAAATTGCATGTGATAAATATTAAGACAGAAAAGTGGTAGACTTGATATGCTGACATTTTTTTTTTTTTTTTTTTTTTTTTTAGGTTATAAATGCAGGACTTTTGACGTTTGCTTGCACAATAACGTTTTGTGGAACTTACCAGCTAATAAGAAATCTGCCTAAACTTCCCTTTCTTCTTACCAAACTTTGATTTTACAAAAAATTCACGTGTACATTAAAGAAGTAGTTTTTGCAAGACATTTAACAGCAGTAAAGCAGCATGACCATATGGGATATGATCATGCTTACACACAGCTAGATGTCAAATTTTAATAAAAGACATGTTTAAAAATGTAAATAAAATATTAATAAATTATCATCAAATTTCTCATTTAATTTCACTAAATTCTGTTTCTAATATGATATGCAACAGACACACATACACGTCCAAAATAAATTAAGAGACAATAAAAGGATAATGCCAATATAAAATAAAGATATGGTAGATAATATTCATTCATGTTGCACGATAACCTATCAGATGCATTTTCTCCTTTAATCTTTTGTGAATATGTTAATTTTAGGTCTAAATGAATGTATTAGTGAAAAAAATTAAATGTCTAAATTTCACCTCCATATTATTTTTATTCTTATGAAATGTTTAAAGAGTTTTAAAAAAAACAACTGAAATGCTGTTTTTAATTATTTGAAGGGTGTGGTTTTGAAAATGGGATGATTTATGGGGGTTTCTATTATATAGACCTTTATAATTCCTTTCAGAACTGAAGTCAGCCCTAAAAAATTAGTTTGGGGAATTTTTTTGTAAATCTGGAAAATCGCTGTTACACTTTTACAAGTGTAACAACGATTTTCCAGATTTACAAAAAAATTGTGACGTCCAAAATAAATTAAAAGACAATAAAAGGATGATGCCAATATAAAGTAAAGATATGGTAGATAATATTTATTCATGTATTTGGGTGGTATAACTATCTGCCTGTAAAGCAGAGAATATCACATTTTGAAAATTGCAATTCTTTCCAAATATTCATCAAATTTTCTATTTTTTTTAAAATAATAAATAAATACAAAAATATTGATTAATATTGATTAATGTTTACCACTAACATGTTTCGAGAAAATATTCTCAAAATCACTTGTGTAAATTAAAGTGTCTCAAAGTTATTGCCATTTAAAGTGACACATGCCAATTTTGAAAAAAGAAGCCTGGTCCTTAAAGGGGTATTCCCATCTACATAATTATTTTTACATTTGTAGATAATTAAAAGTTAAACATTTTTGCATATATAAGTAATTAAAAATTCTGTAGAGTTTTAAAGATTTTTTCTAACTTTCTTAGTCGTGACATCCTGTTATCTTGATCGGTTTCCATGGATACGACCACCAATACCTGTAAAGCAGAGAATATCACATTTTGAAAATTGAGATTTTTTTCCATTTGTAAACTAATATAAAGTAAAAAACAATATTTTTGAACCATATAAGTGTCAAATTTTATGTGAAGGGTTGCTTCTCAAATTACTGTGAAGGGACTACTGTTAGCCAAGTTCACATTTGTGTTGGAGACTGCAGAGAAATTTATAGTGTGGGCGGGTACTGGGAGGGGAGATGTGAGTTATGCACTCACGTCTCCCTGCCCTGTACCTGCCCACACTGTCCTAAGCCACAAGCCACGCCTTCTTCCTAGGTCTGTAACACTAACCTGGGAGGCGGGGGCAGCGAGGTGAGAATTGGCGAGAAGAGGAGCGAGAGCAGCGTGGAGCGGCGGTGATCTGTACAGGTAATTGGACAACAGGGGTGTTATGGTTAGCAGGATATAAAAAAAAAACCTAAAATGAACTAATATCCTGCAGAGCCCTCTGGACTCTGAACTACTATAAAACTCTGGTGTGAACACGATCTGGCACTTAGTGTCACTGCCAGCTAAACAAAACTTAATTAGGTGTGCTCTGCTTCAGAGCAGCCGCTACAATAAACTAAAGCTATCCACATTGGCCAACAGGCCCACTACCACATAAAGAACAACATAACTTCTAAAAAAAAATATAAATTTATTGAAAATTACATAAATAAATAATAATATATTCAGAAGTAATGGTGCAACCAGCAATAGATGCAATGAAAATACATACTAATAGGTTTTCATAAGATAGTGTGTTTTATGAACAGTCAATGCAATATTCCATGACATACCATTTCAAGAAAGTGAATATCATTAGCTATATATGAATATACAAGAGCTTGGAATCACCAGAGAACACTAACTAAAAGACCAATGTATTGACACTTAGTATTATAGGCAAAATATTGCAGACATGAGACAGAGCATATAAACTGCTAGGGCATTACCTGTATGTATATCATGCACCGATACGCGCCCCGACGCGCGTTTCACCACGCAAGTGGCTTCGTCAGGGGGAGGTAGCTCCCCCTGACGAAGCCACTTGCGTGGTGAAACGCGCGTCGGTTCGCGTATCGGTGCATGATATACATACAGGTAATGCCCTAGCAGTTTATATGCTCTGTCTCATGTCTGCAATATTTTGCCTATAATACTAAGTGTCAATACATTGGCCTTTTAGTTAGTGTTCTCTGGTGATTCCAAGCTCTTGTATATTCATATATAGCTAATGATATTCACTTTCTTGAAATGGTATGTCATGGAATATTGCATTGACTGTTCATAAAACACACTATCTTATGAAAACCTATTAGTATGTATTTTCATTGCATCTATTGCTGGTTGCACCATTACTTCTGAATATATTATTATTTATTTATGTAATTTTCAATAAATTTATATATTTTTTTAGAAGTTATGTTGTTCTTTATGTGGTAGTGGGCCTGTTGGCCAATGTGGATAGTTCTTCAAATACTACCTAGAATTGCCCTATATTTTTTGTCTGATAATAAACTAAAGCTGTCTAGCCAGAACTCCTGGAATAGACAGAGACCGCCTAAACCCTGTGTGTTTCAGTTTCACCCAACCCACAAGGCAGCTTACTGCCAAACCAAATTGTCAGTGTGAACCCTGACTTAGGGGAACACTAGCTAAAGCCAACCGAGATGATTCACAACACAACACTCAAGGCAGCATGCTGCCCAACTAACAGTGACATTGCTATCTCAGGGGTGTTTTCTAGCTAGGCCAACTAAATATTAGGCTGGAACTCTTACACACACACACACACACATATCATTTGGGTTTGAGGAATGATCTTAGAGTGCTGGGCGTCCAGACCAGCCCCCTTAAAGAGGACCTTTCATCAGATTGGGCACAGGCAGTTTTATATACTGCTAGAAAGCTGACAGCGCGCTGAATTCAGCGCACTATCGGCTTTCCCGATCTGTGCCCCGGGTAAAGCGCTATTGGTCCCGGTACCGTAGCTCTTTATGGAGAAGGGCGTTTCTGACAGTTAGCCACGGACGCCCTTCTTCACAGCAGCGCCTATCACGCTGTACAGTGTGAGCGGTGAGGAACGCCCCCTCCCTCTGTTCATAGTGCTCGTCCATAGACGAGTGTTATCAGGAGGGGAGGGGAGCGTTCCTCCCCGCTCACACAGCGCAGCGCGATAGGCGCTGCTGTAGAGAAGGGCGTCCCTGGCTAACTGTCAGAAATGCCCTTCTGACTGTAAAGTGCTACGGTACTGGGACTGATAGCACTTTACCCTGGGCACAGATCGGGAAAGCTTTCCAGTAGTATATAGAACTGCTTGTGCCCAAATCAGTGAAAGATCCTCTTTAAATAAGGAAGGGGCGGTCTCAAGGAAACAGCCCAGCTGCCCATGCCCAGCGTACATTGGCCGACACCCCAATCAGTCAGGCAGCCGGCCATGCCCGGCTGCTGCAAGGGAAGTTAACCCTTGCAATGCTGGACTGTGCAGTGCAACAGACTGCGACACCCATGTCATGGCCGCACCTGCTGCACAATCCTAACAAGGGGGACTAAATAGCCAGAGTATTTTTGTTAAAGTGAAGTCTAAAAATTAAAGTGTTCAATTTTTGGACTCCATGCTGTGTAGTGAATAGGATCGTTTTTAAAATCCGATCTTCGATTATTATTAAAATCCCATTGACTTGCATTGGGATCGGAATTTGGATCGGGATCGGGTTTGAATGGAAAATAAAATGATCGTAAATCAGATTTTAAAAATGATCCTGAAATCTCAAGATTGGCTTAACTCTACACCTGACCCCAGTCTGCCTGTGTCCACAGATAACCGCTGTTTTAGTTGGTCTATTCTCCAGAGGAGACAAAACATCTTCACTGTAAACCTTTATTAGAGATGAGCGAACAGTAAAATATTCGATGTTTGTTATTTGTTCCCAATAGCATCTCAATATTCGACTATTCGAACAAATATCGAACCCCATTATAGTCTATGGGAGAAAATACTTCATTTCAGGGGATCCCACCATTCAACTCAGGAGGGTCACCAAGTCCACTATCACACCTCAGCAAATAATGCCAACACCTCTAAAATGCAACTGGGACAGCAAGGGGAAGCATGGGGGCCGCTAACACACCAAAGTCCCTCTATTACCCCACTATCACAGCCTAACAACTACACACTTTCCACATTCAAAAAAGCCTCTATCAAAGTGGGAAAATACCTGGAAACATTCTTTACTCCCCAATTGGATGGACAGAAACCCAAATTTTAAGCTAAAGAAACATTACCAAGCACCCCTTTAAATCACGTTGCCCATGACAACCACACATGGAATAAACAATGGGAAATCCTTCAGTCCCCACCCTGAACTGTCATTGTGGATGTGTGTGTGTGTGATGTGGTAAAACCTTCCAAAATTCACTTTTATAGCCCTTAACCTGAGCCTGGATGAATGTAGTTGAGGCTGGGACCGGGTGGCAAACTGTGGTGGCCTGCTTTGTCTCCCTCGCCAAATATTCCTGGCAGGAGTGCTGAAACACCACCCTCCTCCTCCTCCGCCATTGAATTGACCCCAGCTACTGGTGTGGGGAGACGTCATCAGGCCACGCTGAAGCTCATCAGCTTGGGGGACAGACAGCACACTGCCTCCGAGGTCAGGGATGCCATCCTGGCTGAGATGGAAATGTGTTGTTCCCTGCTACACCTGGGGCCAGGCATGTTTGTCTTGTGTGATAACGGCCGGAACCTGGTAGCGGCTCTGGAGCTTGACAGCCTCCAACACGTTCCATGCCTGGCCCACTTCTAACTCGGTGGTGCAACGTTTTTTGAAAACATACCCCAATGTACACAAGCTACTGGTGAAAGTGCAGCGCTTGTGCGCCCACTTTCGCAAGTGTACAGGAGCCGCTGATAGCCTCTGAAGCCTCCAGCAACGCCTCCATCTGCCAGAACACCGGCTGATGTGCGACGTCCCCACACGCTGGAACTCGACGTACCACATGTTGAGTAGAGTGTGTGAGCAGCAGAGACCTTTGATGGAGTACCATGTCCAAAACCCAAGGGTTCCTCAGAGTCAGCTCCCGCAGTTTCTGCACCATGAGTTTCCATGGGTGGCAGACTTATGTGAAATCCTTTCCCATCCATTCCACTGGACACAAAGCAATAGCATGGGCTCATCACAACTCCGGATATGGCAGCTGCATTAAGCAGGGTGCAGGGTACAACGCAGACCAGGCCCGAGCTGTGGTTATGTGCGGTTTTCAGTAAGGGGACAGTGAGCATTTGGAAGAGGATTTGGTGGACGACGAGGCCACCGAACCGACATGAACAGGGGCGAAAGCAGTGTAGATGTGCAGGCAAACTAATCAACAAAACAGGTGTCTAGAAACAGAGGCATAAACTGGGGTGATGTCTAGGGGCAAAAGCAGTGTAGATGTGGAGGGAAGCTAAGCAACAAAAACAAATACAATACTCTTGTCAAGTTCCCTTGGGATCTCAGAGGAGGTGGCCTCAGTGCTGTTTATCTGAGTTCCCTTGGCAATTTGCTGTAAGAGAACCCTGGAGCAACCAACTCTAGGCAGCTACCATACCTTCCAGCATGGCCTGCACCATCATGCGCCTCTTCCCAGCCACGGCCCATCTCCCAGGCGTTTCATTGCAGGCAGAAGTACAGCACAAGCCACCCACATGTCCAAGCCTTTAGCGGCCTCATCTCAAAACTGCTGGCCCTGGAGATGTTGGTGTTTATGCTTCTGGATACCCAGGCCTTCCGTCACCAGATGGCAGCTGGGGCACCTCCCTATGCTGGGCCTAGCCGTTACTACTTCTCTTGGTGTGCTGTCCCCGCCTTGCACCTGCACTTGTCCCATAACATCAGTCGGGCCCAGAGCTCCGCGCTTTGTTGCAAGGTCCACTTGACCACCGACGCATAGACAAGCGCCTGTGGTAAGGGAAGCTGCTTATCTATAATGACAGGCAGGGTGAATGTAATGGAGTCTTGGTCCGGGGTGCAAACTGGGTTGGCCTATCTCCTCTCCCAGCCCAAAATTCATGGCAGGAGTTAACTGAAAGCCTACTACGCTGCAACCTCCACCCTAGCTACAAGCGGTAAACGCTGTAACACTGGCGTGGGGAGATGTCAGCAGGCCGTGCTGAAGCTCATCAACTTGGGGGACAGACAGCACACTGCCTCTGAGATCATAGATGCCATCCTGGCTGAGATGGCAATGTGTTTTTCCCTGCTACACCTGGGGCCAGGAATTTTTTTTCTTGTGTGATAATGGCCAGAAACTGGTAGCAGATATGGAGCTTGCCAGACTCAAACACAGTCCACACATGGCCCACGTTTTCAACTTGTTGGTACAAAGGTTCTTTGAAACCAACACCATTGTGCCTGATATACTGGTCAAAGTGTGGCCATTTTTGTAAGTGAGAAGTAGCCTCTGCTAGGCAGAAAACATTCAGAGCACACAGTTTGGTGTCCCACTCTCCTGCCTTGCCTCCTGTCCCTCAGACCTCTACAGCCACAGCTGCTGCAGAACCTCTTGGCATTGTATACGCTGCTCCCCTGGCAGCCTCCCCTCTCTCTGCCTCCACCTGCTCAACTATGGACTCAGGGGCTGATGTTGCCCTTGGAGCAACCCCCTCCCTCTCCCCCTATGCTGTCATGGACCCCCCTGGCCTGGTTCCTCCATTGTTACCTCCACATTCTTCTGCTAATGTCTCCTATTCTCAGTCTGCCATTCCCCAATGGGCCCTGCACCTGCCCACGCGTCAGGATTTCCAAGCTCTCATCGCATAAGTTACTACTACTTTTCGCTCTGAGATAGCAGGGCTGAGGAAGGACTTTCAACATGTGACCACTAGAGTGGAGACCCTTGAGGAAGATCATGACCAAACCCGATCCTATGTTTCGCAGTTACAGGACTCTGTTCTTGCTCAATGCAAGGTTGTTCAGGATATGCAGCGCCACCTTGAGGACTTGGACAATAGGGGGCGCCGCAATAATATACGAGTCAAGGGTCTCCCTGAGGCTACCCAAGATGAAGATCTGTCAGCCTCCTTGGAAGCGATATTTAATTCCATTCTTCAGGAGCCCCCCTCTCACAAAATTAAATTGGGCCGAGCCCATAGAGCTCTCCAACCCAAAGGCATGGGTTACACTCCACGTGATGTTATATGCTGCGTCCATGACTTCACCCTGAAAGAAGCTATCCTATCTAAGGCTAGGCGCCTCAGGGAGATTGACTTTGATGGAGCTAAGGTCCAGCTGTACCAGGACCTCTCCTGGATTACTTTGCAGAAAAGACGCCATCTTCATCCTCTTCTTCAGCTACTTCGTGATCATCAAATCCCCTATCGCTGGGGTTTTCCTTTCACACTGACTGCCCGATTGAATGGACGCTCTGCTACTCTACGCTCCCACACGGATCTGCAACCTTTCTGAGACTCTCAGCTTTCCACTGCCTGACATCCCTGACTGGGAACTCTCCTCTCCCCCTCCGCCCCTGCCTCAAGTTTGGAGTTCTGCACCATCCAGGAGACGGCATCCCCCCTTTCCTGGCCCATTACCCCGGAGACCAAGTTGTTGCTGCTAGGGCCCTCCTCCTTTTCTACTACACTGGGGGCTCCTGTGGACTCGAGAGTTTTTCTGTTATGCTTATGCTGTTTATTGACTTGTTTCTTTCCCTATATTCTAGGTTCCATCTGGCATGCTATGCTCCAGCAGGGTGGGTTGCCCCACCCAACTATGTTATCTGCACTACTGTTTTGGTCATCCCTGGTGCTGACCACCCCCCACACCTGTACCTTGGGGGTGATTTCCTGCTGTGGTCCCTATCGCTGGTTCCACTGGGTCTTTGGCCCCGTTCCTCCTGGTATGTGGGCCTTTTCCCCCTGGCCGGGAGACTTAGTCTTGGTTGTGCATTTATTTTCTGTTGCACTTCTTTGTTCTCTGTTGCACTTAATGTTTTCCCCTCCCTCTATACGCCTTTCCTCCCCCTCCCACTTTTTCCCTTATTTTCAGAGTCCATTGTCTCTTATAGCAGCCTTCCAGAGTCCAGTGACCATCCTTGCTTCAATTGAATCGGGTGAGATCTGCCTTTTTTCTCCTCTTCGTTCATCTGCTGGTGATCCATTCTTTCTTGCATCCACAAGAAAGTGTGTCACGCTGAATGTCAAGGGTCTGGGCTCCAACGCCAAAAGGCGCATGGTGCTCCGTGAGCTTCGGTCCCTCCAGGCGGATGTGGTTTTCCTTCAAAAAACCCATTTTTACGACAATGGTAATTTTAATTTTGCCCGCCACTACTTCCCCGATTCTTATTCTGCTTTTAACTCCCATAGAAGGGGCGGAGTAGCTATCTTGCTCTCCCGTTCTTGTCCTATATCGGTGACATTTCCCATTTGGACCCGGATGGCCGCTATATTATTTTAGAAGGCCTCCTCTTTGGTAGGCCTATTGTATTGTGTAATATTTATGCGCCTAACTCTTCCCAGATTCCTTTCCTGCGTAGAATATTACGTCGTCTGCAGACTTTCTCTGGCTCGGCTTTGCTGTTGGGCGGCGATTTTAATATGGTGTTTTCTGAACACTCTGATAAGCTGACCCTCTCTGCAGGTACCCCAAGTGCCCCACAGCTTGCCTAGCTAGAGAATTCCGTAGATTCATTAGATCCTCTGCCCTTTATGATCTTTGGCGTGTTCGCAACCCCACAGCTCGCTCTTACACTTTTTACTCCCATCCCCATAAAACACACTCCAGGATTAATTACTTTTTTGGTAATACCTTGACCCTTCGGATGTTGACTGATGCAGATATTGGCCCTATATCTTGGTCTGACCATGCCCCTGTCCTTCTTTCCCTGACCTCTGCCCCTGGTACTGGTAACGACTCCCTTCTTCACTCCTTAACCTCTAGCGCTACCCTCCGCACGCATCTCCAGAACTATTTTACTGATAATGTGGGTTCGGTTTCCTCGGATTCCACTCTGTGGGAGGCCCATAAGGTGGTCCTTTGTACCAACAAGTTGAAAACGTGGGCCATGTGTTGCCCTGGCTACCCGATTTAAAAAGGACAAGATAGCCCAGGAGAGGGCTTTGGTTTCTCGGATTCAGTCCCTTTCTGATAGTTTAAATCGTGCCCCTTCTGTCTCTATCCTTCGTCGTCTTGTAGCGCTAGGGCGGATTTGAGAGATTTGGCGACTCGAGCTGCCCAACGCCTTCTCCTGTATAGCCGTCAGCGCTACTTTGAGAGTGGCACCCTTCTGGCCAAGACCTTGTGGGACCACCAAACTTCCTCTGCCCCACATGCTGTACGAGATCCACAGGGAGTCCTCCATTATCATCCTGACACTATAGCTTATAGAGTAAATGATCAATGAAGCTCTATGGGGAAAATCAAACTCCCGCATGATACAAGTTGCAAGGTCACCCAGCTAGCCTATATTAGGATGTCACTAGATATGCTTAACTGTCAACTTTGCCATGGCTGCCTCCTTCTCAGCCCTAAATACACTCAAGAGTACCGTCAATGAAGTCCTATGGGAAAAGCTAAACTCCCGCATTATACAAGTTGCCAGCTCACCCAGCTCGCCTATGATGGGCTGTCACTAGATATGCTTAACTGTCTCAAACAAAAAATAAATGCAACAGCCCAAATCCGTAGTAAAAAGGTAACAAAAGGTTAAGTACAAATCCACTCACTTGATCCCGTTGCTGGTATGACGTAGGTTAATGGATGCAATGCGATCGGTGCTCGGAGATCTCTCCCGGCAGAGACAGGAACAAATTAATGAAAAGTAGCAAAGTCCAGCATGAACGATCAGCCATCCATGTATCATAAAACGTAGCTTTTATTTTACATATAAAAAAACTTCATGTGCAGCAGTAGGGGTTACAAGAGCCTACATGTTTCGGGGTTGCCCCCTTACTCATGGCATATGGATGCGTGTTGAGCTGCAGTCTTTTAAACAATAAAAAAAAACACAAGTAAAAACAAAGCCCCTCCCGTCTGCACAGAAACAGAAACTGATTAATTAAGCATCAAGTGTGGTGCTGGAGAGACAGAGGAAAAAGAAGACATAATATGGAGTCATCATTTTAGAATGGTGCATTGAAGTGTAGCATATCAGAAAAAAAAAAAAAACCCTTAAAGGTAAGTGTGAATGGGTAAATGTGGGGGAATTGTTTATATGTCATGCATGGAAACAAACAAACAGAAAAACAAAAAACAAAAACAGAAAAACAGAAAAAAAAAACAAAAAACGAGTGATTATGAAGATAATCTTGTTTCCCTTAGTCCTAACAGCGGCACAATGTGGGGGGGTATTTCTGCCCCTGTGTGCTGGTAGGACAGGCGGATATTTAATTAGCCAATCAAATGCGTGGCAGGCCCTATAAGAGGGCACAAGAACCTCCCCTCTGCGTGTAAATACAAAAGTACCTCCATTACATTTATATACAGTTTTATACATAAGATATGATTCCCAGGGTGGGAAATCTTGTGCCGCTGTTAGGACTAAGGGAAACAAGATTATCTTCATAATCACTCGTTCCCTGTCGTCCTCAACAGCGGCACAATGTGGGGATATAGCAAGCAGGTCCCCAAGATGGGTGGGACAAACCCATGACCGAACTTAAACTGGTCTGGGCAAAGGCAGTGGAATCTGCCACTTGGTCCTTCAGGCGGTAATGCCAAATGAAGGTGGATTCAGATGCCCAAGAGGCAGCTGCATATATTTGGTCCACAGACAAAGCACTTCTTTCTGCCCGTGAAGTGGACACTGCCCTGGTTGAATGGGCATGAAGGAAAGATGGAGCCGACAGCCCTTGGGCGGTATAGGCGACTCTAATAGTCTCGGTAACCCACCGGGATATTGTAGCTTTGGCGGCTTTGGCGCCCTTGTTTTTCCCTGTGTAGCTGACCAACAGGTTTTCAGTCCACCTAAAGGGGCGAGTGCGCTGCAAGTAGATCTGCAGGCATCTAACCACATCCAGCTTGTGCCATCTTTCTTCTTCAGCAGAAGAAGGGAACGGAAAAAATACTGGAAGGGAAATCAGTTGGTTCCTGTTTACAGCAGATGGCACCTTGGGACGAAACCCAGGGAGGAACCTAAGCTGTACATGGTCAGAGAAAAAGGTGGTATATGGCTCCTCAGCGGACAAAGCTTGTAGTTCACTAACGCGTTTGGCAGGTGTGACTGCCAATAGCAGCGCCATTTTGCCGGTTAGCGACTTGAGGGAGACCTCTTCCAGAGGTTCAAATGGCTGGCCACATAGGGCGTTCAGGACCGGAATAAGGTCCCATTGGTGGACAGGGGTGTTTACCACCAGTCTCAGCCTAGTTGCCCCTTTAATAAAGGTGCTCACTAAAGGATCCTGAGACAAACGCCTCCCCAGATAGGCGGACAGGGCCGCTACGTGTACCTTGAGTGTGGCCGCAGTAAGACCTCTGTCTAGTCCGTCTTGAAGGAAGTCCAGGATCGCCTCCGTAGGGGGATCGGTGGAGTCCACTTGATGCTGCAGACACCAGGCATTAAAGATGTTACCTATTCGACGGTAGTTCCTGTTAGTCGAATCTGCTCTGGCGCTGGATAGGGTCTTCAAGACGGCTTGTGACAGTCCTCTATTTCTCAATAGGGACTGGTCAACCTCCAGGCTGTCAGGTTGAGTCTCCTCAGATCCTGGCATCTCAGCTCTCCTTGGGTTACCAGGTCTGGGAGTGGGGGAAGCCTCCAATATATGCCCTGACTCATTTGTATGAGCTGAGCAAACCAAGCCCTTTTTGGCCAGAACGGGATTATGGCTATTCCCGAGGCTTGGTCCTGTCTTATTTTTATCAATACCTTCGGTATGATTGGAATTGGAGGGAATATGTAAAACAGCCTGAACCTCCATGGGATGGACAGGGCATCCACCGCCAAGGGATTGTCCTCCTGGTACAGAGAGCAGAAGGTCCCCACCTTGGCGTTGAGTCGGGTAGCCATAAGATCGACCTCCGGGAGACCCCATCTCTGGACGATCTGTTGAAATACGTCTGGATTGAGAGACCATTCTCCTGATACGGTAATACCCTGATCCGCTACTATGTTCAGGGAGCCCTTTATGTGAACAGCGGATAACTGGACCAGATTCTTCTCCGCCTAGGCAAATATGAGATTCGTCTCTCTCAGCAAGGTTGGTGACCTGGTGCCCCCTTGTTTGTTTATATAGACTACCACCGTCATATTGTCTGACCGGTTTTTGACAGACTTGCCTTTCAATTCTGGGGCAAAGGGTACTAGGGCCAGGTACACTGCTCTGAGTTCCTTGAGATTGGATGACCCCAGCTCCGGACATCTCCATCGTCCTTGTACAGTTTTGTCTTGACAATGGGCTCCCCATCCCCACTGGGATGCATCTGTTGTCAACAGGGTCCACACTGTCGGGACCGTGGACCTTCCGTCTTTCAGGTGTATCCACCATCTGAGGGAAAGACGGGTAGCGGGAGAAAGGCAGATCTTCTTGTGCAATCCCCGTGGAGACCTGTTCCAGGTTCTCAACACTTCCATCTGCAGGGGACGCAAATGCCATAAAGTCCAAGGCACCGCCCTGGCCGAGGATGACATCAGGCCCAGGACTCTCATGGCGGTCCGGATGGTTACCTGCCAAGTGCGCAATAGGAATCGTGCACTGGCTTGGATTCTTTCCTTCCTTGGACTGGAGAGGAAGATCTGCATCGCTTCTGAATCCACTATAAATCCGAGGAATTTTCTTCAGGTGGATGGAACGATTTCGGACTTCTCCCAATTGATAATCCTAACTCCTGTAGGAAGTTGATGGCAAGGTTGAGATGCTGGAGGAGGGCAGCAGGAGACTGAGCTTTCAGTAGCCAGTCGTCTAGATAAGGGACGATGAAAAGACCCTGAAGTCTGAGGGCCGCGGCGACCGGAGAAATCACCTTGGTGAATACCAGTGGGGCGGATGTGATGCCGAATGGCAGAGCTGTGAATTGATAGTGCTCCCTGTGGCCGGCCATAGCGACGGCAATCCTGAGGAACTTCCTGTGGAAATGAGCAATGGGGACATGTAGATAGGCATCCCTCAAATCGAGGGTAACCATCACCTCTCCTGGCTGAAGAAACACAGCCACGGAATCCACGGTTTCCATTCGAAATGACCTCTTCCTGATAAACCGATTGAGGTACCTCAGATCTATTATCATCCTCCAGCCCCCGGTGAACTTGGGGACCAGAAAGACGGGGGAGTAGACTCCCAGACTGAGGTCTGAGGCTGGTACCTTCTCCAGGGCGCCCTTGGTAACATTCGGCAACCAAGGCTTCTAGACTGGCCTGCTGAGAAGGTGGAAGAGTTTGGGTGGAAACGAACCGATCTGGAGGTGGAAGATGAAAGTTGATGTGATACCCGTGTTGTATGATCTTCAACACCCATGGGTCTTGGATATGGGTGAACCATGCTCTGGAAAAGGAGGAAAGACGTCCTCCCAGGAAGGGGGGCCACAGGGAGCTGCCCCACGTCAAAACTCAGGCTTCCTCTTGGTGTCCTTCTTGGAAGCGCCACGACCAGCTCCCCTAGGGCGATATCTAAAACGCCGTTGTTGGGAAGGGCGTCTATAATTAGAGGAAGAACCTCTGCCTCTAGAGGGAGCACGTCTGCCCCTGGATGCTTGAGGTAGGGACCTTCCCCTACCTTCAGCTAATCCCTCCATAATGGCGTCTAAGCTTTGGCCAGACACCCTTCCCGGCTCAAAGGGGAGAGCACAGAGTGCTGCTTTAGACGCAAAATCTGCCCGCCAAGGCTTTAGCCAAAGGGGTCTACGGGCCGCAGTAGACAACGCCATAGATTTGTCGGAGATTTTTAATTGATGGCAGGAGGATTCCGCCAAATAATCTGCAGCCCTATGAACTCTTTTCATAGAGGCCAGAATCTCATCTCTGTCTACGCCCAAGTCTATATCCCGCTCCAAGGCGGCTAAGCGGTTGCGCAAATAGTCACCAACCATAGAGGAGGCTATGGCCACAGAGGCTTGCGCGGAGGAAGCTGAGTAGACCTTCTTCAGAACGGAGTCCGCCCTACGATCCAGAGGGTCCTGAAGATTTGAACCATCTTCCAAGGGCACCAGGGTTCTGCGGGACAGCTTTGCTACGGCCAAATCCACCTTCGGGGGAGGCCCCCAGGAATCCCACTGGGTAGTGTTAATAGGAAACAAACTCTTGAAGATCCTGGAAAGCGAATGTCCTTTCTCTGGCTGTTTCCACTGCTGCGCCATAAGGTCGGTCAGCGTGGCGTCCGCATGGAAGGCAATATGTCCCCCAGAGGCAGACGTGGAGGCTTCCCCGTCAACATCTCGGCCCACTGTAGACCGGATGGACTTCAGCAGCCTGCCCGTTTGTTCATAATGGAACGCAGTTCTGCTGGAATAACTGAGTCGTCCTCGGAGGAATCATCCTCTGCCACCCGCAGGTGTTACAAGGGGGGGGGGGGGAGAGACGAGGAACGGAGCTCAGAGCATGGTCTCCTGGTGAGCTGAGACAAGGTGCAATGGATCCCTTTGAGGGAATCATCCTGCAAAACAAAAAGGAGAGTACAAGCAAGGGAAAAACTATTTACCCAAGCGATGCCCAAACTCACCATCTCCTTGACCCAGGCCATCATATCTCTGGGAGAGGGCTCCACAGGTGGAGGACCTCTGCACCCGCGACAACGGGCCCACTCATAGCCTGAAAATAGGCAAGTTATAGGACCAGTAGTACCCCGCAGGGCACAACCTTTCAAGCCGCTACCTACCATCAGGGAGCGGTGTGTCGCAATCGAAGCAGGAAAGATGTTTCCTCTTGGAAGAGGTTTTCCTCCTACCATCCCCAGGAGGGGTAGTAGAGGATGACATATCCTACAGAGAGAGATAATAGACCATGCAACACTGTCACCATGACATCATACCAGCTTTTAAAAAAAGGGTAAATCTTAACAGGTCCAGTAGACCGGACAGCGAGGTGACTTGGCGCCCAACGTGCGACTCGAACTCACGACCTTGAGATTAAGAGTCTCATGCTCTACCGACTGAGCTAGCTGGGCTGGCGCTGTGAACAGGATCTGAACCTGTGCGGGGAGACCCCATTGGATTTCGAGTCCAAAACCTTAACCACTTGGCCATCACAGCTGGTTCCCAATAAAGTTTGCAAACTGGAAAAGAGTTCAAGATCAATGAACACCACAATCGCACGCCTTCAGCAGATACTGCAGGAAGGTCTCTGACACCAGGCCAGCCAGCCTCCTAATTCTGGCCGGCTGGAAGTGGGCGGAGCCACAATCAAAGCAGGTGAGGCAACCTGCCCAGACAACTAACCCTGTAATCAGGGGTCTGCTAAGATATACATTCCCCCCCACCAAGAGGCCCTTAACACGGGCACTTACCCCCACATCTCCCCGTCTTTTCCGGCCTTTAATAAGGCCTGAATCTTCCCTGAGTGAGCGGCCGCCAGCGCCAGGCCGTTGCCATGGCGCTATGATACTTCCGTCGAAACCGGAAGTGCGCGCTTACAGCGGCCGGCGGGGAACAGGATACACAACAGTGTGGTTCCACCCGCCGGCAGTCCGTGCGGCCACCAAAGGCGGCATGCGGAGTCCCCGGACTCTCACCAAAATGTCAGGTAAGTCACAAGGAGCAGGGGAAGCGGAGGAGAGGGGGGGCAGGGGGGATAGAGGGGGGTAGCCACACATGGCTAACAAGCACCTTCTCCCCGCAGGGCACAGAAGATGACAAGAAGAAAACAACCGCTCAGGAGGTGAGTGATCCTGCTGAGCTTCTCAAAGAGGACACAAGTCCTCCCACCTGTCCTCTGTCCACACAGGACAGAAAAAAACACGCAGAGGGGAGGTTCTTGTGCCCTCTTATAGGGCCTGCCACGCATTTGATTGGCTAATTAAATATCCGCCTGTCCTACCAGCACACAGGGGCAGAAATACCCCCCCACATTGTGCCGCTGTTGAGGACGACAGGGAAACTAAATTGATGGGCTGTCACTAGATATGCTTAACTGTCTACTTTGCCACAGCTGCCTCCTTCTCAGCCCGAGATACACTCAAGAGTACCGTCAATGAAGTCCTATGGGAAAAACTAAACTCCCGCATTATACAAGTTGACAGCTGACCCAGCTCGCCTATGATGGGCTGTCACTAGATATGCTTAACTGTCAACTTTGCCATGGCTGCCTCCTTCGCAGCCCGAGATAAACTCAAGAATACCGTCAATGAAGTCGTATGGGAAAAACTAAACTCCCGCATTATACAAGTTACCAACTCACCCAGCTCGCCTATGATGGGCTGTCACTAGATATGCATAACTGTCAATTTTGCCATGGCTGCCTCCTTCTCAGCCCGAGTTAACACTCAAGAGTACCGTCAGTGAAGTCCAATGGGAAAAACTAAACTCCCGCATTATACAAGTTGCCAACTCAACCAGCTCGCCTATCATGGGCTGTCACTAGATATGCTTAACTATCAACTTTGCCATGGCTGCGTCCTTCTCAGCCCGAGCGACACCCAAGAGTACACGATCAATGAAGTCCTATGGGGAAAATCAAACTCCTGCATGATTCAAGTTGCCAGCTCACCCAGCTAGCCTATGATGGGCTGTCACTAACTGTCAACTTTCCCATTACTGCGTCCTTCTCAGCCCGAGCTACACTCAAGAGTACACGATCAATGAAACCCTATGGGGAAAATCAAACTCCCGCATGATACAAGTTGCCGAGTAAACGATCAATGAAGCCCTATGGGGAAAATCAAACTCCCGCATGATACAAGTTGCATGCTCACCCAGCTAGCCTATGATGGGCTGTCACTAGATATGCTTAACTGTCAACTTTCCCATGGCTGCGTCAATCTCAGCCCGAGCTACACTCAAGAGTACACGATCAATGAAACCCTATGGGGAAAATCAAACTCCCGCATGATACAAGTTGCCTGCTCACCCAGCTAGCCTATGATGGGCTGTCACTAGATATGTTTAACTGTCAACTTTCCCATGGCTGCGACCTTCTCAGCCCGAGCTCCACTCAATAGTACACGATCAATGAAGCCCTATGGGGAAAATCAAACTCCTGCATGATACAAGTTGCAAGCTCACCCAGCTGGCCTATGATGGGCTGTCACTAGATATGCTTAACTGTCAACTTTCCCATGGCTGCGTCATTTTCAGCCCGAGCTACACTCAAAAGTATACGATCAATGATGCGCTGTGGGGAAAATAGAACTCCCGCATGATACAAGTTGCCGAGTAAACGATCAATGAAACCCTATGAGGAAAATCAAACTCCCGCATGATACAAGTTGCATGCTCACCCAGCTAGCCTATGATGGGCTGTCACTAGATATGCTTAACTGTCAACTTTCCCATGGCTGCGACCTTCTCAGCCCGAGCTACACTCAAGAATACACGATCAATGAAGCCCTATGGGGAAAATCAAACTCCGGCATGATACAAGTTGCAAGATCACCCAGCTAGCCTATGATGGGCTGTCACTAGATAGGCTTAACTGTCAACTTTCCCATGGCTGCGTCATTCTCAGCCCGAGCTACACTCAGGAGTACGCGATCAATGAAGCGCTAAGGGAAAAATAGAAATCCTGCCTGATACAAGTTGCCGAGTGAGCGATCAATGAAACCCTATGGTGAAAATCAAACTCCGGCATGATACAAGTTGCAAGATCACCCAGCTAGCCTATGATGGGCTGTCACTAGATAGGCTTAACTGTCAACTTTCCCATGGCTGCGACCTTCTCAGCCCGAGCTACACTCAAGAGTACACGATCAATGAAACCCTATGGGGAAAATCAAACTCCGGCATGATACAAGTTGCAAGATCACCCAGCTAGCCTATGATGGGCTGTCACTAGATAGGCTTAACTGTCAACTTTCCCATGGCTGCGACCTTCTCAGCCCGAGCTACACTCAAGAGTACATGATCAATGAAACCCTATGGGGAAAATCAAACTCCAGCATGATACAAGTTGCAAGATCACCCAGCTAGCCTATGATGGGCTGTCACTAGATAGGCTTAACTGTCAACTTTCCCATGGCTGCGACCTTCTCAGCCCGAGCTACACTCAAGAGTACACGATCAATGAAACCCTATGGGGAAAATCAAACTCCGGCATGATACAAGTTGCAAGATCACCCAGCTAGCCTATGATGGGCTGTCACTAGATAGGCTTAACTGTCAACTTTCCCATGGCTGCGTCATTCTCAGCCCGAGCTACACTCAAGAGTACACGATCAATGAAGTGCTAAGGGGAAAATAGAAATCCTGCTTGATACAAGTTGCCGAGTAAGCGATCAATGAAACCCTATGGTGAAAATCAAACTCCGGCATGATACAAGTTGCAAGATCACCCAGCTAGCCTATGATGGGCTGTCACTAGATAGGCTTAACTGTCAACTTTCCCATGGCTGCGTCATTCTCAGCCCGAGCTACACTCAAGAGTACACGATCATTGAAACCCTATGGGGAAAATCAAACTCCGGCATGATACAAGATGCAAGATCACCCAGCTAGCCTATGATGGGCTGTCACTAGATAGGCTTAACTGTCAACTTTCCCATGGCTGCGTCATTCTCAGCCCGAGCTACACTCAAGAGTACACGATCAATGAAACCCTATGGGGAAAATCAAACTCCGGCATGATACAAGATGCAAGATCACCCAGCTAGCCTATGATGGACTGTCACTAGATAGGCTTAACTGTCAACTTTCCCATGGCTGCGACCTTCTCAGCCCGAGCTACACTCAAGAGTACATGATCAATGAAACCCTATGGGGAAAATCAAACTCCAGCATGATACAAGTTGCAAGATCACCCAGCTAGCCTATGATGGGCTGTCACTAGATAGGCTTAACTGTCAACTTTCCCATGGCTGCGACCTTCTCAGCCCGAGCTACACTCAAGAGTACACGATCAATGAAACCCCATGGGGAAAATCAAACTCCGGCATGATACAAGTTGCAAGATCACCCAGCTAGCCTATGATGGGATGTCACTAGATAGGCTTAACTGTCAACTTTCCCATGGCTGCGACCTTCTCAGCCCGAGCTACACTCAAGAGTACACGATCAAATAAACCCTATGGGGAAAATCAAACTCCGGCATGATACAAGTTGCAAGATCACCCAGCTAGCCTATGATGGGCTGTCACTAGATAGGCTTAACTGTCAACTTTCCCATGGCTGCGTCATTCTCAGCCCGAGCTACACTCAAGAGTACACGATCAATGAAGCGCTAAGGGGAAAATAGAAATCCTGCTTGATACAAGTTGCCGAGTAAGCGATCAATGAAACCCTATGGTGAAAATCAAACTCCGGCATGATACAAGTTGCAAGATCACCCAGCTAGCCTATGATGGGCTGTCACTAGATAGGCTTAACTGTCAACTTTCCCATGGCTGCGTCATTCTCAGCCCGAGCTACACTCAAGAGTACACGATCAATGAAGCGCTAAGGGGAAAATAGAAATCCTGCTTGATACAAGTTGCCGAGTAAGCGATCAATGAAACCCTATGGTGAAAATCAAACTCCGGCATGATACAAGTTGCAAGATCACCCAGCTAGCCTATGATGGGCTGTCACTAGATAGGCTTAACTGTCAACTTTCCCATGGCTGCGACCTTCTCAGCCCGAGCTACACTCAAGAGTACACGATCAATGAAACCCTATGGTGAAAATCAAACTCCGGCATGATACAAGTTGCAAGATCACCCAGCTAGCCTATGATGGGCTGTCACTAGATAGGCTTAACTGTCAACTTTCCCAAGGCTGCGACCTTCTCAGCCCGAGCTACACTCAAGAGTACACGATCAATGAAACCCTATGGGGAAAATCAAACTCCGGCATGATACAAGTTGCAAGATCACCCAGCTAGCCTATGATGGGCTGTCACTAGATAGGCTTAACTGTCAACTTTCCCATGGCTGCGACCTTCTCAGCCCGAGCTACACTCAAGAGTACACGATCATTGAAACCCTATGGGGAAAATCAAACTCCGAAATGGTACAAGTTGCAAGATCACCCAGCTAGCCTATGATGGGCTGTCACTAGATAGGCTTAACTGTCAACTTTCCCATGGCTGCGTCATTCTCAGCCCGATCTACACTCAAGAGTACACGATCAATGAAGCGCTAAGGGGAAAGTAGAAATCCTGCTTGATACAAGTTGCCGAGTAAGCGATCAATGAAACCCTATGGTGAAAATCAAACTCCGGCATGATACAAGTTGCAAGATCACGCAGCTAGCCTATGATGGGTTGTCACTAGATAGGCTTAACTGTCAACTTTCCCATGGCTGCGACCTTCTCAGCCCGTGCTACACACAAGAGTACACGATCAATGAAACCCTATGGGGAAAATCAAACTCCGACATGGTACAAGTTGCAAGATCACCCAGCTAGCCTATGATGGGCTGTCACTAGATAGGCTTAACTGTCAACTTTCCCATGGCTGCGTCATTCTCAGCCCGAGCTACACTCAAGAGTACACGATCAATGAAGCGCTAAGGGGAAAGTAGAAATCCTGCTTCATACAAGTTGCCGAGTAAGCGATCAATGAAACCCTATGGTGAAAATCAAACTCCGGCATGATACAAGTTGCAAGATCACCCAGCTAGCCTATGATGGGTTGTCACTAGATAGGCTTAACTGTCAACTTTCCCATGGCTGCGACCTTCTCAGCCAGAGCTACACTCAAGAGTACACGATCAATGAAACCCTATGGGGAAAATCAAACTCCGACATGGTACAAGTTGCAAGCTCACCCAGCTAGCCTATGATGGGCTGTCACTAGATAGGCTTAACTGTCAACTTTCCCATGGCTGCGTCATTCTCAGCCCGAGCTACACTCAAGAGTACACGATCAATGAAGCGCTAAGGGGAAAGTAGAAATCCTGCTTGATACAAGTTGCCGAGTAAGCGATCAATGAAACCCTATGGTGAAAATCAAACTCCGGCATGATACAAGTTGCAAGATCACCCAGCTAGCCTATGATGGGTTGTCACTAGATAGGCTTAACTGTCAACTTTCCCATGGCTGCGACCTTCTCAGCCCGAGCTACACACAAGAGTACACGATCAATGAAACCCTATGGGGAAAATCAAACTCCGACATGGTACAAGTTGCAAGATCACCCAGCTAGCCTATGATGGGCTGTCACTAGATAGGCTTAACTGTCAACTTTCCCATGGCTGCGTCATTCTCAGCCCGAGCTACACTCAAGAGTACACGATCAATGAAGCGCTAAGGGGAAAGTAGAAATCCTGCTTCATACAAGTTGCCGAGTAAGCGATCAATGAAACCCTATGGTGAAAATCAAACTCCGGCATGATACAAGTTGCAAGATCACCCAGCTAGCCTATGATGGGTTGTCACTAGATAGGCTTAACTGTCAACTTTCCCATGGCTGCGACCTTCTCAGCCAGAGCTACACTCAAGAGTACACGATCAATGAAACCCTATGGGGAAAATCAAACTCCGACATGGTACAAGTTGCAAGCTCACCCAGCTAGCCTATGATGGGCTGTCACTAGATGGGCTTAACTGTCAACTTTCCCATGGCTGCGTCATTCTCAGCCCGAGCTACACTCAAGAGTACACGATCAATGAAGCGCTAAGGGGAAAGTAGAAATCCTGCTTGATACAAGTTGCCGAGTAAGCGATCAATGAAACCCTATGGTGAAAATCAAACTCCGGCATGATACAAGTTGCAAGATCACCCAGCTAGCCTATGATGGGTTGTCACTAGATAGGCTTAACTGTCAACTTTCCCATGGCTGCGACCTTCTCAGCCCGAGCTACACACAAGAGTACACGATCAATGAAACCCTATGGGGAAAATCAAACTCCGACATGGTACAAGTTGCAAGATCACCCAGCTAGCCTATGATGGGCTGTCACTAGATAGGCTTAACTGTCAACTTTCCCATGGCTGCGTCATTCTCAGCCCGAGCTACACTCAAGAGTACACGATCAATGAAGCGCTAAGGGGAAAGTAGAAATCCTGCTTGATTCAAGTTGCCGAGTAAGCGATCAATGAAACCCTATGGTGAAAATCAAACTCCGGCATGATACAAGTTGCAAGATCACCCAGCTAGCCTATGATGGGTTGTCACTAGATAGGCTTAACTGTCAACTTTCCCATTGCTGCGACCTTCTCAGCCCGAGCTACACACAAGAGTACAAGATCAATGAAACCCTATGGGGAAAATCAAACTCCGACATGGTACAAGTTGCAAGATCACCCAGCTAGCCTATGATGGGCTGTCACTAGATAGGCTTAACTGTCAACTTTCCCATGGCTGCGTCATTCTCAGCCCGAGCTACACTCAAGAGTACACGATCAATGAAGCGCTAAGGGGAAAGTAGAAATCCTGCTTCATACAAGTTGCCGAGTAAGCGATCAATGAAACCCTATGGTGAAAATCAAACTCCGGCATGATACAAGTTGCAAGATCACCCAGCTAGCCTATGATGGGTTGTCACTAGATAGGCTTAACTGTCAACTTTCCCATGGCTGCGACCTTCTCAGCCAGAGCTACACTCAAGAGTTCACGATCATGAAACCCTATGGGGAAAATCAAACTCCGACATGGTACAAGTTGCAAGCTCACCCGCTAGCCTATGACTGGGCTGTCACTAGATAGGCTTAACTGTCAACTTTCCCATGGCATGCGTCATTCTCAGCCCGAGCTACACTCAAGAGTACACGATCAATGAAGCGCTAAGGGGAAAGTAGAAATCCTGCTTCATACAAGTTGCCGAGTAAGCGATCAATGAAACCCTATGGTGAAAATCAAACTCCGGCATGATACAAGTTGCAAGATCACCCAGCTAGCCTATGATGGGTTGTCACTAGATAGGCTTAACTGTCAACTTTCCCATGGCTGCGACCTTCTCAGCCAGAGCTACACTCAAGAGTACACGATCAATGAAACCCTATGGGGAAAATCAAACTCCGACATGGTACAAGTTGCAAGCTCACCCAGCTAGCCTATGATGGGCTGTCACTAGATAGGCTTAACTGTCAACTTTCCCATGGCTGCGTCATTCTCAGCCGAGCTACACTCAAGAGTACACGACCAATGAAGCGCAAAGGGGAAAGTAGAAATCCTGCTTCATACAAGTTGCCGAGTAAGCGATCAATGAAACCTATGGTGAAAATCAAACTCCGGCATGATACAAGTTGCAAGATCACCCAGCTAGCCTATGATTGGTTGTCACTAGATAGGCTTAACTGTCAACTTTCCCATGGCTGCGACCTTCTCAGCCCGAGCTACACACAAGAGTACACGATCAATGAAACCCTATGGGGAAAATCAAACTCCGACATGGTACAAGTTGCAAGATCACCCAGCTAGCCTATGATGGGCTGTCACTAGATAGGCTTAACTGTCAACTTTCCCATGGCTGCGTCATTCTCAGCCCGAGCTACACTCAAGAGTACACGATCAATGAAGCGCTAAGGGGAAAGTAGAAATCCTGCTTCATACAAGTTGCCGAGTAAGCGATCAATGAAACCCTATGGTGAAAATCAAACTCCGGCATGATACAAGTTGCAAGATCACCCAGCTAGCCTATGATGGGTTGTCACTAGATAGGCTTAACTGTCAACTTTCCCATGGCTGCGACCTTCTCAGCCAGAGCTACACTCAAGAGTACACGATCAATGAAACCCTATGGGAAAATCAAACTCCGACATGGTACAAGTTGCAAGCTCACCCAGCTAGCCTATGATGGGCTGTCACTAGATAGGCTTAACTGTCAACTTTCCCATGGCTGCGTCATTCTCAGCCCGAGCTACACTCAAGAGTACACGATCAATGAAGCGCTAAGGGGAAAGTAGAAATCCTGCTTCATACAAGTTGCCGAGTAAGCGATCAATGAAACCCTATGGTGAAAATCAAACTCCGGCATGATACAAGTTGCAAGATCACCCAGCTAGCCTATGATGGGTTGTCACTAGATAGGCTTAACTGTCAACTTTCCCATGGCTGCGACCTTCTCAGCCCGAGCTACACACAAGAGTACACGATCAATGAAACCCTATGGGGAAAATCAAACTCCGACATGGTACAAGTTGCAAGATCACCCAGCTAGCCTATGATGGGCTGTCACTAGATAGGCTTAACTGTCAACTTTCCCATGGCTGCGTCATTCTCAGCCCGAGCTACACTCAAGAGTACACGATCAATGAAGCGCTAAGGGGAAAGTAGAAATCCTGCTTCATACAAGTTGCCGAGTAAGCGATCAATGAAACCCTATGGTGAAAATCAAACTCCGGCATGATACAAGTTGCAAGATCACCCAGCTAGCCTATGATGGGTTGTCACTAGATAGGCTTAACTGTCAACTTTCCCATGGCTGCGACCTTCTCAGCCAGAGCTACACTCAAGAGTACACGATCAATGAAACCCTATGGGGAAAATCAAACTCCGACATGGTACAAGTTGCAAGCTCACCCAGCTAGCCTATGATGGGCTGTCACTAGATAGGCTTAACTGTCAACTTTCCCATGGCTGCGTCATTCTCAGCCCGAGCTACACTCAAGAGTACACGATCAATGAAGCGCTAAGGGGAAAGTAGAAATCCTGCTTCATACAAGTTGCCGAGTAAGCGATCAATGAAACCCTATGGTGAAAATCAAACTCCGGCATGATACAAGTTGCAAGATCACCCAGCTAGCCTATGATGGGTTGTCACTAGATAGGCTTAACTGTCAACTTTCCCATGGCTGCGACCTTCTCAGCCAGAGCTACACTCAAGAGTACACGATCAATGAAACCCTATGGGGAAAATCAAACTCCGACATGGTACAAGTTGCAAGCTCACCCAGCTAGCCTATGATGGGCTGTCACTAGATAGGCTTAACTGTCAACTTTCCCATGGCTGCGTCATTCTCAGCCCGAGCTACACTCAAGAGTACACGATCAATGAAGCGCTAAGGGGAAAGTAGAAATCCTGCTTGATACAAGTTGCCGAGTAAGCGATCAATGAAACCCTATGGTGAAAATCAAACTCCGGCATGATACAAGTTGCAAGATCACCCAGCTAGCCTATGATGGGTTGTCACTAGATAGGCTTAACTGTCAACTTTCCCATGGCTGCGACCTTCTCAGCCCGAGCTACACACAAGAGTACAAGATCAATGAAACCCTATGGGGAAAATCAAACTCCGACATGGTACAAGTTGCAAGATCACCCAGCTAGCCTATGATGGGCTGTCACTAGATAGGCTTAACTGTCAACTTTCCCATGGCTGCGTCATTCTCAGCCCGAGCTACACTCAAGAGTACACGATCAATGAAGCGCTAAGGGGAAAGTAGAAATCCTGCTTCATACAAGTTGCCGAGTAAGCGATCAATGAAACCCTATGGTGAAAATCAAACTCCGGCATGATACAAGTTGCAAGATCACCCAGCTAGCCTATGATGGGTTGTCACTAGATAGGCTTAACTGTCAACTTTCCCATGGCTGCGACCTTCTCAGCCAGAGCTACACTCAAGAGTTCACGATCAATGAAACCCTATGGGGAAAATCAAACTCCGACATGGTACAAGTTGCAAGCTCACCCAGCTAGCCTATGATGGGCTGTCACTAGATAGGCTTAACTGTCAACTTTCCCATGGCTGCGTCATTCTCAGCCCGAGCTACACTCAAGAGTACACGATCAATGAAGCGCTAAGGGGAAAGTAGAAATCCTGCTTCATACAAGTTGCCGAGTAAGCGATCAATGAAACCCTATGGTGAAAATCAAACTCCGGCATGATACAAGTTGCAAGATCACCCAGCTAGCCTATGATGGGTTGTCACTAGATAGGCTTAACTGTCAACTTTCCCATGGCTGCGACCTTCTCAGCCAGAGCTACACTCAAGAGTACACGATCAATGAAACCCTATGGGGAAAATCAAACTCCGACATGGTACAAGTTGCAAGCTCACCCAGCTAGCCTATGATGGGCTGTCACTAGATAGGCTTAACTGTCAACTTTCCCATGGCTGCGTCATTCTCAGCCCGAGCTACACTCAAGAGTACACGATCAATGAAGCGCAAAGGGGAAAGTAGAAATCCTGCTTCATACAAGTTGCCGAGTAAGCGATCAATGAAACCCTATGGTGAAAATCAAACTCCGGCATGATACAAGTTGCAAGATCACCCAGCTAGCCTATGATGGGTTGTCACTAGATAGGCTTAACTGTCAACTTTCCATGGCTGCGACCTTCTCAGCCCGAGCTACACACAAGAGTACACGATCAATGAAACCCTATGGGGAAAATCAAACTCCGACATGTACAAGTGCAAGATCACCCAGCTAGCCTATGATGGGCTGTCACTAGATAGGCTTAACTGTCAACTTTCCCATGGCTGCGTCATTCTCAGCCCGAGCTACACTCAAGAGTACACGATCAATGAAGCGCTAAGGGGAAAGTAGAAATCCTGCTTCATACAAGTTGCCGAGTAAGCGATCAATGAAACCCTATGGTGAAAATCAAACTCCGGCATGATACAAGTTGCAAGATCACCAGCTAGCCTATGATGGGTTGTCACTAGATAGGCTTAACTGTCAACTTTCCCATGGCTGCGACCTTCTCAGCCAGAGCTACACTCAAGAGTACACGATCAATGAAACCCTATGGGGAAAATCAAACTCCGACATGGTACAAGTTGCAAGCTCACCCAGCTAGCCTATGATGGGCTGTCACTAGATAGGCTTAACTGTCAACTTTCCCATGGCTGCGTCATTCTCAGCCCGAGCTACACTCAAGAGTACACGATCAATGAAGCGCTAAGGGGAAAGTAGAAATCCTGCTTCATACAAGTTGCCGAGTAAGCGATCAATGAAACCCTATGGTGAAAATCAAACTCCGGCATGATACAAGTTGCAAGATCACCCAGCTAGCCTATGATGGGTTGTCACTAGATAGGCTTAACTGTCAACTTTCCCATGGCTGCGACCTTCTCAGCCCGAGCTACACACAAGAGTACACGATCAATGAAACCCTATGGGGAAAATCAAACTCCGACATGGTACAAGTTGCAAGATCACCCAGCTAGCCTATGATGGGCTGTCACTAGATAGGCTTAACTGTCAACTTTCCCATGGCTGCGTCATTCTCAGCCCGAGCTACACTCAAGAGTACACGATCAATGAAGCGCTAAGGGGAAAGTAGAAATCCTGCTTCATACAAGTTGCCGAGTAAGCGATCAATGAAACCCTATGGTGAAAATCAAACTCCGGCATGATACAAGTTGCAAGATCACCCAGCTAGCCTATGATGGGTTGTCACTAGATAGGCTTAACTGTCAACTTTCCCATGGCTGCGACCTTCTCAGCCAGAGCTACACTCAAGAGTTCACGATCAATGAAACCCTATGGGGAAAATCAAACTCCGACATGGTACAAGTTGCAAGCTCACCCAGCTAGCCTATGATGGGCTGTCACTAGATAGGCTTAACTGTCAACTTTCCCATGGCTGCGTCATTCTCAGCCCGAGCTACACTCAAGAGTACACGATCAATGAAGCGCTAAGGGGAAAGTAGAAATCCTGCTTCATACAAGTTGCCGAGTAAGCGATCAATGAAACCCTATGGTGAAAATCAAACTCCGGCATGATACAAGTTGCAAGATCACCCAGCTAGCCTATGATGGGTTGTCACTAGATAGGCTTAACTGTCAACTTTCCCCATGGCTGCGACCTTCTCAGCCAGAGCTACACTCAAGAGTACACGATCAATGAAACCCTATGGGGAAAATCAAACTCCGACATGGTACAAGTTGCAAGCTCACCCAGCTAGCCTATGATGGGCTGTCACTAGATAGGCTTAACTGTCAACTTTCCCATGGCTGCGTCATTCTCAGCCCGAGCTACACTCAAGAGTACACGATCAATGAAGCGCTAAGGGGAAAGTAGAAATCCTGCTTGATACAAGTTGCCGAGTAAGCGATCAATGAAACCCTATGGTGAAAATCAAACTCCGGCATGATACAAGTTGCAAGATCACCCAGCTAGCCTATGATGGGTTGTCACTAGATAGGCTTAACTGTCAACTTTCCCATGGCTGCGACCTTCTCAGCCCGAGCTACACACAAGAGTACAAGATCAATGAAACCCTATGGGGAAAATCAAACTCCGACATGGTACAAGTTGCAAGATCACCCAGCTAGCCTATGATGGGCTGTCACTAGATAGGCTTAACTGTCAACTTTCCCATGGCTGCGTCATTCTCAGCCCGAGCTACACTCAAGAGTACACGATCAATGAAGCGCTAAGGGGAAAGTAGAAATCCTGCTTCATACAAGTTGCCGAGTAAGCGATCAATGAAACCCTATGGTGAAAATCAAACTCCGGCATGATACAAGTTGCAAGATCACCCAGCTAGCCTATGATGGGTTGTCACTAGATAGGCTTAACTGTCAACTTTCCCATGGCTGCGACCTTCTCAGCCAGAGCTACACTCAAGAGTTCACGATCAATGAAACCCTATGGGGAAAATCAAACTCCGACATGGTACAAGTTGCAAGCTCACCCAGCTAGCCTATGATGGGCTGTCACTAGATAGGCTTAACTGTCAACTTTCCCATGGCTGCGTCATTCTCAGCCCGAGCTACACTCAAGAGTACACGATCAATGAAGCGCTAAGGGGAAAGTAGAAATCCTGCTTCATACAAGTTGCCGAGTAAGCGATCAATGAAACCCTATGGTGAAAATCAAACTCCGGCATGATACAAGTTGCAAGATCACCCAGCTAGCCTATGATGGGTTGTCACTAGATAGGCTTAACTGTCAACTTTCCCATGGCTGCGACCTTCTCAGCCAGAGCTACACTCAAGAGTACACGATCAATGAAACCCTATGGGGAAAATCAAACTCCGACATGGTACAAGTTGCAAGCTCACCCAGCTAGCCTATGATGGGCTGTCACTAGATAGGCTTAACTGTCAACTTTCCCATGGCTGCGTCATTCTCAGCCCGAGCTACACTCAAGAGTACACGATCAATGAAGCGCTAAGGGGAAAGTAGAAATCCTGCTTGATACAAGTTGCCGAGTAAGCGATCAATGAAACCCTATGGTGAAAATCAAACTCCGGCATGATACAAGTTGCAAGATCACCCAGCTAGCCTATGATGGGTTGTCACTAGATAGGCTTAACTGTCAACTTTCCCATGGCTGCGACCTTCTCAGCCCGAGCTACACACAAGAGTACACGATCAATGAAACCCTATGGGGAAAATCAAACTCCGACATGGTACAAGTTGCAAGATCACCCAGCTAGCCTATGATGGGCTGTCACTAGATAGGCTTAACTGTCAACTTTCCCATGGCTGCGTCATTCTCAGCCCGAGCTACACTCAAGAGTACACGATCAATGAAGCGCTAAGGGGAAAGTAGAAATCCTGCTTCATACAAGTTGCCGAGTAAGCGATCAATGAAACCCTATGGTGAAAATCAAACTCCGCATGATACAAGTTGCAAGATCACCCAGCTAGCCTATGATGGGTTGTCACTAGATAGGCTTAACTGTCAACTTTCCCATGGCTGCGACCTTCTCAGCCAGAGCTACACTCAAGAGTACACGATCAATGAAACCCTATGGGGAAAATCAAACTCCGACATGGTACAAGTTGCAAGCTCACCCAGCTAGCCTATGATGGGCTGTCCACTAGATGGGCTTAACTGTCAACTTTCCCATGGCTGCGTCATTCTCAGCCCGAGCTTACACTCAAGAGTACACGATCAATGAAGCGCTAAGGGGAAAGTAGAAATCCTGCTTGATACAAGTTGCCGAGTAAGCGATCAATGAAACCCTATGGTGAAAATCAAACTCCGGCATGATACAAGTTGCAAGATCACCCAGCTAGCCTATGATGGGTTGTCACTAGATAGGCTTAACTGTCAACTTTCCCATGGCTGCGACCTTCTCAGCCCGAGCTACACACAAGAGTACACGATCAATGAAACCCTATGGGGAAAATCAAACTCCGACATGGTACAAGTTGCAAGATCACCAGCTAGCCTATGATGGGCTGTCACTAGATAGGCTTAACTGTCAACTTTCCCATGGCTGCGTCATTCTCAGCCCGAGCTACACTCAAGAGTACACGATCAATGAAGCGCTAAGGGGAAAGTAGAAATCCTGCTTGATTCAAGTTGCCGAGTAAGCGATCAATGAAACCCTATGGTGAAAATCAAACTCCGGCATGATACAAGTTGCAAGATCACCCAGCTAGCCTATGATGGGTTGTCACTAGATAGGCTTAACTGTCAACTTTCCCATTGCTGCGACCTTCTCAGCCCGAGCTACACACAAGAGTACAAGATCAATGAAACCCTATGGGGAAAATCAAACTCCGACATGGTACAAGTTGCAAGATCACCCAGCTAGCCTATGATGGGCTGTCACTAGATAGGCTTAACTGTCAACTTTCCCATGGCTGCGTCATTCTCAGCCCGAGCTACACTCAAGAGTACACGATCAATGAAGCGCTAAGGGGAAAGTAGAAATCCTGCTTCATACAAGTTGCCGAGTAAGCGATCAATGAAACCCTATGGTGAAAATCAAACTCCGGCATGATACAAGTTGCAAGATCACCCAGCTAGCCTATGATGGGTTGTCACTAGATAGGCTTAACTGTCAACTTTCCATGGCTGCGACCTTCTCAGCCAGAGCTACACTCAAGAGTTCACGATCAATGAAACCCTATGGGAAAATCAAACTCCGACATGGTACAAGTTGCAAGCTCACCCAGCTAGCCTATGATGGGCTGTCACTAGATAGGCTTAACTGTCAACTTTCCCATGGCTGCGTCATTCTCAGCCCGAGCTACACTCAAGAGTACACGATCAATGAAGCGCTAAGGGGAAAGTAGAAATCCTGCTTCATACAAGTTGCCGAGTAAGCGATCAATGAAACCCTATGGTGAAAATCAAACTCCGGCATGATACAAGTTGCAAGATCACCCAGCTAGCCTATGATGGGTTGTCACTAGATAGGCTTAACTGTCAACTTTCCCATGGCTGCGACCTTCTCAGCCAGAGCTACACTCAAGAGTACACGATCAATGAAACCCTATGGGGAAAATCAAACTCCGACATGGTACAAGTTGCAAGCTCACCCAGCTAGCCTATGATGGGCTGTCACTAGATAGGCTTAACTGTCAACTTTCCCATGGCTGCGTCATTCTCAGCCCGAGCTACACTCAAGAGTACACGACCAATGAAGCGCAAAGGGGAAAGTAGAAATCCTGCTTCATACAAGTTGCCGAGTAAGCGATCAATGAAACCCTATGGTGAAAATCAAACTCCGGCATGATACAAGTTGCAAGATCACCCAGCTAGCCTATGATAGGTTGTCACTAGATAGGCTTAACTGTCAACTTTCCCATGGCTGCGACCTTCTCAGCCCGAGCTACACACAAGAGTACACGATCAATGAAACCCTATGGGGAAAATCAAACTCCGACATGGTACAAGTTGCAAGATCACCCAGCTAGCCTATGATGGGCTGTCACTAGATAGGCTTAACTGTCAACTTTCCCATGGCTGCGTCATTCTCAGCCCGAGCTACACTCAAGAGTACACGATCAATGAAGCGCTAAGGGGAAAGTAGAAATCCTGCTTCATACAAGTTGCCGAGTAAGCGATCAATGAAACCCTATGGTGAAAATCAAACTCCGGCATGATACAAGTTGCAAGATCACCCAGCTAGCCTATGATGGGTTGTCACTAGATAGGCTTAACTGTCAACTTTCCCATGGCTGCGACCTTCTCAGCCAGAGCTACACTCAAGAGTACACGATCAATGAAACCCTATGGGGAAAATCAAACTCCGACATGGTACAAGTTGCAAGCTCACCCAGCTAGCCTATGATGGGCTGTCACTAGATAGGCTTAACTGTCAACTTTCCCATGGCTGCGTCATTCTCAGCCCGAGCTACACTCAAGAGTACACGATCAATGAAGCGCTAAGGGGAAAGTAGAAATCCTGCTTCATACAAGTTGCCGAGTAAGCGATCAATGAAACCCTATGGTGAAAATCAAACTCCGGCATGATACAAGTTGCAAGATCACCCAGCTAGCCTATGATGGGTTGTCACTAGATAGGCTTAACTGTCAACTTTCCCATGGCTGCGACCTTCTCAGCCCGAGCTACACACAAGAGTACACGATCAATGAAACCCTATGGGGAAAATCAAACTCCGACATGGTACAAGTTGCAAGATCACCCAGCTAGCCTATGATGGGCTGTCACTAGATAGGCTTAACTGTCAACTTTCCCATGGCTGCGTCATTCTCAGCCCGAGCTACACTCAAGAGTACACGATCAATGAAGCGCTAAGGGGAAAGTAGAAATCCTGCTTCATACAAGTTGCCGAGTAAGCGATCAATGAAACCCTATGGTGAAAATCAAACTCCGGCATGATACAAGTTGCAAGATCACCCAGCTAGCCTATGATGGGTTGTCACTAGATAGGCTTAACTGTCAACTTTCCCATGGCTGCGACCTTCTCAGCCAGAGCTACACTCAAGAGTTCACGATCAATGAAACCCTATGGGGAAAATCAAACTCCGACATGGTACAAGTTGCAAGCTCACCCAGCTAGCCTATGATGGGCTGTCACTAGATAGGCTTAACTGTCAACTTTCCCATGGCTGCGTCATTCTCAGCCCGAGCTACACTCAAGAGTACACGATCAATGAAGCGCTAAGGGGAAAGTAGAAATCCTGCTTCATACAAGTTGCCGAGTAAGCGATCAATGAAACCCTATGGTGAAAATCAAACTCCGGCATGATACAAGTTGCAAGATCACCCAGCTAGCCTATGATGGGTTGTCACTAGATAGGCTTAACTGTCAACTTTCCCATGGCTGCGACCTTCTCAGCCAGAGCTACACTCAAGAGTACACGATCAATGAAACCCTATGGGGAAAATCAAACTCCGACATGGTACAAGTTGCAAGCTCACCCAGCTAGCCTATGATGGGCTGTCACTAGATAGGCTTAACTGTCAACTTTCCCATGGCTGCGTCATTCTCAGCCCGAGCTACACTCAAGAGTACACGATCAATGAAGCGCTAAGGGGAAAGTAGAAATCCTGCTTGATACAAGTTGCCGAGTAAGCGATCAATGAAACCCTATGGTGAAAATCAAACTCCGGCATGATACAAGTTGCAAGATCACCCAGCTAGCCTATGATGGGTTGTCACTAGATAGGCTTAACTGTCAACTTTCCCATGGCTGCGACCTTCTCAGCCCGAGCTACACACAAGAGTACAAGATCAATGAAACCCTATGGGGAAAATCAAACTCCGACATGGTACAAGTTGCAAGATCACCCAGCTAGCCTATGATGGGCTGTCACTAGATAGGCTTAACTGTCAACTTTCCATGGCTGCGTCATTCTCAGCCCGAGCTACACTCAAGAGTACACGATCAATGAAGCGCTAAGGGGAAAGTAGAAATCCTGCTTCATACAAGTTGCCGAGTAAGCGATCAATGAAACCCTATGGTGAAAATCAAACTCCGGCATGATACAAGTTGCAAGATCACCCAGCTAGCCTATGATGGGTTGTCACTAGATAGGCTTAACTGTCAACTTTCCCATGGCTGCGACCTTCTCAGCCAGAGCTACACTCAAGAGTTCACGATCAATGAAACCCTATGGGGAAAATCAAACTCCGACATGGTACAAGTTGCAAGCTCACCCAGCTAGCCTATGATGGGCTGTCACTAGATAGGCTTAACTGTCAACTTTCCCATGGCTGCGTCATTCTCAGCCCGAGCTACACTCAAGAGTACACGATCAATGAAGCGCTAAGGGGAAAGTAGAAATCCTGCTTCATACAAGTTGCCGAGTAAGCGATCAATGAAACCCTATGGTGAAAATCAAACTCCGGCATGATACAAGTTGCAAGATCACCCAGCTAGCCTATGATGGGTTGTCACTAGATAGGCTTAACTGTCAACTTTCCCATGGCTGCGACCTTCTCAGCCAGAGCTACACTCAAGAGTACACGATCAATGAAACCCTATGGGGAAAATCAAACTCCGACATGGTACAAGTTGCAAGCTCACCCAGCTAGCCTATGATGGGCTGTCACTAGATAGGCTTAACTGTCAACTTTCCCATGGCTGCGTCATTCTCAGCCCGAGCTACACTCAAGAGTACACGATCAATGAAGCGCAAAGGGGAAAGTAGAAATCCTGCTTCATACAAGTTGCCGAGTAAGCGATCAATGAAACCCTATGGTGAAAATCAAACTCCGGCATGATACAAGTTGCAAGATCACCCAGCTAGCCTATGATGGGTTGTCACTAGATAGGCTTAACTGTCAACTTTCCCATGGCTGCGACCTTCTCAGCCCGAGCTACACACAAGAGTACACGATCAATGAAACCCTATGGGGAAAATCAAACTCCGACATGGTACAAGTTGCAAGATCACCCAGCTAGCCTATGATGGGCTGTCACTAGATAGGCTTAACTGTCAACTTTCCCATGGCTGCGTCATTCTCAGCCCGAGCTACACTCAAGAGTACACGATCAATGAAGCGCTAAGGGGAAAGTAGAAATCCTGCTTCATACAAGTTGCCGAGTAAGCGATCAATGAAACCCTATGGTGAAAATCAAACTCCGGCATGATACAAGTTGCAAGATCACCCAGCTAGCCTATGATGGGTTGTCACTAGATAGGCTTAACTGTCAACTTTCCCATGGCTGCGACCTTCTCAGCCAGAGCTACACTCAAGAGTACACGATCAATGAAACCCTATGGGGAAAATCAAACTCCGACATGGTACAAGTTGCAAGCTCACCCAGCTAGCCTATGATGGGCTGTCACTAGATAGGCTTAACTGTCAACTTTCCCATGGCTGCGTCATTCTCAGCCCGAGCTACACTCAAGAGTACACGATCAATGAAGCGCTAAGGGGAAAGTAGAAATCCTGCTTCATACAAGTTGCCGAGTAAGCGATCAATGAAACCCTATGGTGAAAATCAAACTCCGGCATGATACAAGTTGCAAGATCACCCAGCTAGCCTATGATGGGTTGTCACTAGATAGGCTTAACTGTCAACTTTCCCATGGCTGCGACCTTCTCAGCCCGAGCTACACACAAGAGTACAAGATCAATGAAACCCTATGGGGAAAATCAAACTCCGACATGGTACAAGTTGCAAGATCACCCAGCTAGCCTATGATGGGCTGTCACTAGATAGGCTTAACTGTCAACTTTCCCATGGCTGCGTCATTCTCAGCCCGAGCTACACTCAAGAGTACACGATCAATGAAGCGCTAAGGGGAAAGTAGAAATCCTGCTTCATACAAGTTGCCGAGTAAGCGATCAATGAAACCCTATGGTGAAAATCAAACTCCGGCATGATACAAGTTGCAAGATCACCCAGCTAGCCTATGATGGGTTGTCACTAGATAGGCTTAACTGTCAACTTTCCCATGGCTGCGACCTTCTCAGCCAGAGCTACACTCAAGAGTTCACGATCAATGAAACCCTATGGGGAAAATCAAACTCCGACATGGTACAAGTTGCAAGCTCACCCAGCTAGCCTATGATGGGCTGTCACTAGATAGGCTTAACTGTCAACTTTCCCATGGCTGCGTCATTCTCAGCCCGAGCTACACTCAAGAGTACACGATCAATGAAGCGCTAAGGGGAAAGTAGAAATCCTGCTTCATACAAGTTGCCGAGTAAGCGATCAATGAAACCCTATGGTGAAAATCAAACTCCGGCATGATACAAGTTGCAAGATCACCCAGCTAGCCTATGATGGGTTGTCACTAGATAGGCTTAACTGTCAACTTTCCCATGGCTGCGACCTTCTCAGCCAGAGCTACACTCAAGAGTACACGATCAATGAAACCCTATGGGGAAAATCAAACTCCGACATGGTACAAGTTGCAAGCTCACCCAGCTAGCCTATGATGGGCTGTCACTAGATAGGCTTAACTGTCAACTTTCCCATGGCTGCGTCATTCTCAGCCCGAGCTACACTCAAGAGTACACGATCAATGAAGCGCTAAGGGGAAAGTAGAAATCCTGCTTGATACAAGTTGCCGAGTAAGCGATCAATGAAACCCTATGGTGAAAATCAAACTCCGGCATGATACAAGTTGCAAGATCACCCAGCTAGCCTATGATGGGTTGTCACTAGATAGGCTTAACTGTCAACTTTCCCATGGCTGCGACCTTCTCAGCCCGAGCTACACACAAGAGTACAAGATCAATGAAACCCTATGGGGAAAATCAAACTCCGACATGGTACAAGTTGCAAGATCACCCAGCTAGCCTATGATGGGCTGTCACTAGATAGGCTTAACTGTCAACTTTCCCATGGCTGCGTCATTCTCAGCCCGAGCTACACTCAAGAGTACACGATCAATGAAGCGCTAAGGGGAAAGTAGAAATCCTGCTTCATACAAGTTGCCGAGTAAGCGATCAATGAAACCCTATGGTGAAAATCAAACTCCGGCATGATACAAGTTGCAAGATCACCCAGCTAGCCTATGATGGGTTGTCACTAGATAGGCTTAACTGTCAACTTTCCCATGGCTGCGACCTTCTCAGCCAGAGCTACACTCAAGAGTTCACGATCAATGAAACCCTATGGGGAAAATCAAACTCCGACATGGTACAAGTTGCAAGCTCACCCAGCTAGCCTATGATGGGCTGTCACTAGATAGGCTTAACTGTCAACTTTCCCATGGCTGCGTCATTCTCAGCCCGAGCTACACTCAAGAGTACACGATCAATGAAGCGCTAAGGGGAAAGTAGAAATCCTGCTTCATACAAGTTGCCGAGTAAGCGATCAATGAAACCCTATGGTGAAAATCAAACTCCGGCATGATACAAGTTGCAAGATCACCCAGCTAGCCTATGATGGGTTGTCACTAGATAGGCTTAACTGTCAACTTTCCCATGGCTGCGACCTTCTCAGCCAGAGCTACACTCAAGAGTACACGATCAATGAAACCCTATGGGGAAAATCAAACTCCGACATGGTACAAGTTGCAAGCTCACCCAGCTAGCCTATGATGGGCTGTCACTAGATAGGCTTAACTGTCAACTTTCCCATGGCTGCGTCATTCTCAGCCCGAGCTACACTCAAGAGTACACGATCAATGAAGCGCAAAGGGGAAAGTAGAAATCCTGCTTCATACAAGTTGCCGAGTAAGCGATCAATGAAACCCTATGGTGAAAATTAAACTCCGGCATGATACAAGTTGCAAGATCACCCAGCTAGCCTATGATGGGTTGTCACTAGATAGGCTTAACTGTCAACTTTCCCATGGCTGCGACCTTCTCAGCCCGAGCTACACACAAGAGTACACGATCAATGAAACCCTATGGGGAAAATCAAACTCCGACATGGTACAAGTTGCAAGATCACCCAGCTAGCCTATGATGGGCTGTCACTAGATAGGCTTAACTGTCAACTTTCCCATGGCTGCGTCATTCTCAGCCCGAGCTACACTCAAGAGTACACGATCAATGAAGCGCTAAGGGGAAAGTAGAAATCCTGCTTCATACAAGTTGCCGAGTAAGCGATCAATGAAACCCTATGGTGAAAATCAAACTCCGGCATGATACAAGTTGCAAGATCACCCAGCTAGCCTATGATGGGTTGTCACTAGATAGGCTTAACTGTCAACTTTCCCATGGCTGCGACCTTCTCAGCCAGAGCTACACTCAAGAGTTCACGATCAATGAAACCCTATGGGGAAAATCAAACTCCGACATGGTACAAGTTGCAAGCTCACCCAGCTAGCCTATGATGGGCTGTCACTAGATAGGCTTAACTGTCAACTTTCCCATGGCTGCGTCATTCTCAGCCCGAGCTACACTCAAGAGTACACGATCAATGAAGCGCTAAGGGGAAAGTAGAAATCCTGCTTGATACAAGTTGCCGAGTAAGCGATCAATGAAACCCTATGGTGAAAATCAAACTCCGGCATGATACAAGTTGCAAGATCACCCAGCTAGCCTATGATGGGTTGTCACTAGATAGGCTTAACTGTCAACTTTCCCATGGCTGCGACCTTCTCAGCCCGAGCTACACACAAGAGTACACGATCAATGAAACCCTATGGGGAAAATCAAACTCCGACATGGTACAAGTTGCAAGATCACCCAGCTAGCCTATGATGGGCTGTCACTAGATAGGCTTAACTGTCAACTTTCCCATGGCTGCGTCATTCTCAGCCCGAGCTACACTCAAGAGTACACGATCAATGAAGCGCTAAGGGGAAAGTAGAAATCCTGCTTCATACAAGTTGCCGAGTAAGCGATCAATGAAACCCTATGGTGAAAATCAAACTCCGGCATGATACAAGTTGCAAGATCACCCAGCTAGCCTATGATGGGTTGTCACTAGATAGGCTTAACTGTCAACTTTCCCATGGCTGCGACCTTCTCAGCCAGAGCTACACTCAAGAGTACACGATCAATGAAACCCTATGGGGAAAATCAAACTCCGACATGGTACAAGTTGCAAGCTCACCCAGCTAGCCTATGATGGGCTGTCACTAGATGGGCTTAACTGTCAACTTTCCCATGGCTGCGTCATTCTCAGCCCGAGCTACACTCAAGAGTACACGATCAATGAAGCGCTAAGGGGAAAGTAGAAATCCTGCTTGATACAAGTTGCCGAGTAAGCGATCAATGAAACCCTATGGTGAAAATCAAACTCCGGCATGATACAAGTTGCAAGATCACCCAGCTAGCCTATGATGGGTTGTCACTAGATAGGCTTAACTGTCAACTTTCCCATGGCTGCGACCTTCTCAGCCCGAGCTACACACAAGAGTACAAGATCAATGAAACCCTATGGGGAAAATCAAACTCCGACATGGTACAAGTTGCAAGATCACCCAGCTAGCCTATGATGGGCTGTCACTAGATAGGCTTAACTGTCAACTTTCCCATGGCTGCGTCATTCTCAGCCCGAGCTACACTCAAGAGTACACGATCAATGAAGCGCTAAGGGGAAAGTAGAAATCCTGCTTGATACAAGTTGCCGAGTAAGCGATCAATGAAACCCTATGGTGAAAATCAAACTCCGGCATGATACAAGTTGCAAGATCACCCAGCTAGCCTATGATGGGTTGTCACTAGATAGGCTTAACTGTCAACTTTCCCATGGCTGCGACCTTCTCAGCCCGAGCTACACACAAGAGTACACGATCAATGAAACCCTATGGGGAAAATCAAACTCCGACATGGTACAAGTTGCAAGATCACCCAGCTAGCCTATGATGGGCTGTCACTAGATAGGCTTAACTGTCAACTTTCCCATGGCTGCGTCATTCTCAGCCCGAGCTACACTCAAGAGTACACGATCAATGAAGCGCTAAGGGGAAAGTAGAAATCCTGCTTCATACAAGTTGCCGAGTAAGCGATCAATGAAACCCTATGGTGAAAATCAAACTCCGGCATGATACAAGTTGCAAGATCACCCAGCTAGCCTATGATGGGTTGTCACTAGATAGGCTTAACTGTCAACTTTCCCATGGCTGCGACCTTCTCAGCCAGAGCTACACTCAAGAGTTCACGATCAATGAAACCCTATGGGGAAAATCAAACTCCGACATGGTACAAGTTGCAAGCTCACCCAGCTAGCCTATGATGGGCTGTCACTAGATAGGCTTAACTGTCAACTTTCCCATGGCTGCGTCATTCTCAGCCCGAGCTACACTCAAGAGTACACGATCAATGAAGCGCTAAGGGGAAAGTAGAAATCCTGCTTCATACAAGTTGCCGAGTAAGCGATCAATGAAACCCTATGGTGAAAATCAAACTCCGGCATGATACAAGTTGCAAGATCACCCAGCTAGCCTATGATGGGTTGTCACTAGATAGGCTTAACTGTCAACTTTCCCATGGCTGCGACCTTCTCAGCCAGAGCTACACTCAAGAGTACACGATCAATGAAACCCTATGGGGAAAATCAAACTCCGACATGGTACAAGTTGCAAGCTCACCCAGCTAGCCTATGATGGGCTGTCACTAGATAGGCTTAACTGTCAACTTTCCCATGGCTGCGTCATTCTCAGCCCGAGCTACACTCAAGAGTACACGATCAATGAAGCGCTAAGGGGAAAGTAGAAATCCTGCTTGATACAAGTTGCCGAGTAAGCGATCAATGAAACCCTATGGTGAAAATCAAACTCCGGCATGATACAAGTTGCAAGATCACCCAGCTAGCCTATGATGGGTTGTCACTAGATAGGCTTAACTGTCAACTTTCCCATGGCTGCGACCTTCTCAGCCCGAGCTACACACAAGAGTACAAGATCAATGAAACCCTATGGGGAAAATCAAACTCCGACATGGTACAAGTTGCAAGATCACCCAGCTAGCCTATGATGGGCTGTCACTAGATAGGCTTAACTGTCAACTTTCCCATGGCTGCGTCATTCTCAGCCCGAGCTACACTCAAGAGTACACGATCAATGAAGCGCTAAAGGGAAAGTAGAAATCCTGCTTCATACAAGTTGCCGAGTAAGCGATCAATGAAACCCTATGGTGAAAATCAAACTCCGGCATGATACAAGTTGCAAGATCACCCAGCTAGCCTATGATGGGTTGTCACTAGATAGGCTTAACTGTCAACTTTCCCATGGCTGCGACCTTCTCAGCCAGAGCTACACTCAAGAGTTCACGATCAATGAAACCCTATGGGGAAAATCAAACTCCGACATGGTACAAGTTGCAAGCTCACCCAGCTAGCCTATGATGGGCTGTCACTAGATAGGCTTAACTGTCAACTTTCCCATGGCTGCGTCATTCTCAGCCCGAGCTACACTCAAGAGTACACGATCAATGAAGCGCTAAGGGGAAAGTAGAAATCCTGCTTCATACAAGTTGCCGAGTAAGCGATCAATGAAACCCTATGGTGAAAATCAAACTCCGGCATGATACAAGTTGCAAGATCACCCAGCTAGCCTATGATGGGTTGTCACTAGATAGGCTTAACTGTCAACTTTCCCATGGCTGCGACCTTCTCAGCCAGAGCTACACTCAAGAGTACACGATCAATGAAACCCTATGGGGAAAATCAAACTCCGACATGGTACAAGTTGCAAGCTCACCCAGCTAGCCTATGATGGGCTGTCACTAGATAGGCTTAACTGTCAACTTTCCCATGGCTGCGTCATTCTCAGCCCGAGCTACACTCAAGAGTACACGATCAATGAAGCGCTAAGGGGAAAGTAGAAATCCTGCTTGATACAAGTTGCCGAGTAAGCGATCAATGAAACCCTATGGTGAAAATCAAACTCCGGCATGATACAAGTTGCAAGATCACCCAGCTAGCCTATGATGGGTTGTCACTAGATAGGCTTAACTGTCAACTTTCCCATGGCTGCGACCTTCTCAGCCCGAGCTACACACAAGAGTACACGATCAATGAAACCCTATGGGGAAAATCAAACTCCGACATGGTACAAGTTGCAAGATCACCCAGCTAGCCTATGATGGGCTGTCACTAGATAGGCTTAACTGTCAACTTTCCCATGGCTGCGTCATTCTCAGCCCGAGCTACACTCAAGAGTACACGATCAATGAAGCGCTAAGGGGAAAGTAGAAATCCTGCTTCATACAAGTTGCCGAGTAAGCGATCAATGAAACCCTATGGTGAAAATCAAACTCCGGCATGATACAAGTTGCAAGATCACCCAGCTAGCCTATGATGGGTTGTCACTAGATAGGCTTAACTGTCAACTTTCCCATGGCTGCGACCTTCTCAGCCAGAGCTACACTCAAGAGTACACGATCAATGAAACCCTATGGGGAAAATCAAACTCCGACATGGTACAAGTTGCAAGCTCACCCAGCTAGCCTATGATGGGCTGTCACTAGATGGGCTTAACTGTCAACTTTCCCATGGCTGCGTCATTCTCAGCCCGAGCTACACTCAAGAGTACACGATCAATGAAGCGCTAAGGGGAAAGTAGAAATCCTGCTTGATACAAGTTGCCGAGTAAGCGATCAATGAAACCCTATGGTGAAAATCAAACTCCGGCATGATACAAGTTGCAAGATCACCCAGCTAGCCTATGATGGGTTGTCACTAGATAGGCTTAACTGTCAACTTTCCCATGGCTGCGACCTTCTCAGCCCGAGCTACACACAAGAGTACAAGATCAATGAAACCCTATGGGGAAAATCAAACTCCGACATGGTACAAGTTGCAAGATCACCCAGCTAGCCTATGATGGGCTGTCACTAGATAGGCTTAACTGTCAACTTTCCCATGGCTGCGTCATTCTCAGCCCGAGCTACACTCAAGAGTACACGATCAATGAAGCGCTAAGGGGAAAGTAGAAATCCTGCTTGATACAAGTTGCCGAGTAAGCGATCAATGAAACCCTATGGTGAAAATCAAACTCCGGCATGATACAAGTTGCAAGATCACCCAGCTAGCCTATGATGGGTTGTCACTAGATAGGCTTAACTGTCAACTTTCCCATGGCTGCGACCTTCTCAGCCCGAGCTACACACAAGAGTACACGATCAATGAAACCCTATGGGGAAAATCAAACTCCGACATGGTACAAGTTGCAAGATCACCCAGCTAGCCTATGATGGGCTGTCACTAGATAGGCTTAACTGTCAACTTTCCCATGGCTGCGTCATTCTCAGCCCGAGCTACACTCAAGAGTACACGATCAATGAAGCGCTAAGGGGAAAGTAGAAATCCTGCTTCATACAAGTTGCCGAGTAAGCGATCAATGAAACCCTATGGTGAAAATCAAACTCCGGCATGATACAAGTTGCAAGATCACCCAGCTAGCCTATGATGGGTTGTCACTAGATAGGCTTAACTGTCAACTTTCCCATGGCTGCGACCTTCTCAGCCAGAGCTACACTCAAGAGTTCACGATCAATGAAACCCTATGGGGAAAATCAAACTCCGACATGGTACAAGTTGCAAGCTCACCCAGCTAGCCTATGATGGGCTGTCACTAGATAGGCTTAACTGTCAACTTTCCCATGGCTGCGTCATTCTCAGCCCGAGCTACACTCAAGAGTACACGATCAATGAAGCGCTAAGGGGAAAGTAGAAATCCTGCTTCATACAAGTTGCCGAGTAAGCGATCAATGAAACCCTATGGTGAAAATCAAACTCCGGCATGATACAAGTTGCAAGATCACCCAGCTAGCCTATGATGGGTTGTCACTAGATAGGCTTAACTGTCAACTTTCCCATGGCTGCGACCTTCTCAGCCAGAGCTACACTCAAGAGTACACGATCAATGAAACCCTATGGGGAAAATCAAACTCCGACATGGTACAAGTTGCAAGCTCACCCAGCTAGCCTATGATGGGCTGTCACTAGATAGGCTTAACTGTCAACTTTCCCATGGCTGCGTCATTCTCAGCCCGAGCTACACTCAAGAGTACACGATCAATGAAGCGCTAAGGGGAAAGTAGAAATCCTGCTTGATACAAGTTGCCGAGTAAGCGATCAATGAAACCCTATGGTGAAAATCAAACTCCGGCATGATACAAGTTGCAAGATCACCCAGCTAGCCTATGATGGGTTGTCACTAGATAGGCTTAACTGTCAACTTTCCCATGGCTGCGACCTTCTCAGCCCGAGCTACACACAAGAGTACAAGATCAATGAAACCCTATGGGGAAAATCAAACTCCGACATGGTACAAGTTGCAAGATCACCCAGCTAGCCTATGATGGGCTGTCACTAGATAGGCTTAACTGTCAACTTTCCCATGGCTGCGTCATTCTCAGCCCGAGCTACACTCAAGAGTACACGATCAATGAAGCGCTAAAGGGAAAGTAGAAATCCTGCTTCATACAAGTTGCCGAGTAAGCGATCAATGAAACCCTATGGTGAAAATCAAACTCCGGCATGATACAAGTTGCAAGATCACCCAGCTAGCCTATGATGGGTTGTCACTAGATAGGCTTAACTGTCAACTTTCCCATGGCTGCGACCTTCTCAGCCAGAGCTACACTCAAGAGTTCACGATCAATGAAACCCTATGGGGAAAATCAAACTCCGACATGGTACAAGTTGCAAGCTCACCCAGCTAGCCTATGATGGGCTGTCACTAGATAGGCTTAACTGTCAACTTTCCCATGGCTGCGTCATTCTCAGCCCGAGCTACACTCAAGAGTACACGATCAATGAAGCGCTAAGGGGAAAGTAGAAATCCTGCTTCATACAAGTTGCCGAGTAAGCGATCAATGAAACCCTATGGTTAAAATCAAACTCCGGCATGATACAAGTTGCAAGATCACCCAGCTAGCCTATGATGGGTTGTCACTAGATAGGCTTAACTGTCAACTTTCCCATGGCTGCGACCTTCTCAGCCAGAGCTACACTCAAGAGTACACGATCAATGAAACCCTATGGGGAAAATCAAACTCCGACATGGTACAAGTTGCAAGCTCACCCAGCTAGCCTATGATGGGCTGTCACTAGATAGGCTTAACTGTCAACTTTCCCATGGCTGCGTCATTCTCAGCCCGAGCTACACTCAAGAGTACACGATCAATGAAGCGCAAAGGGGAAAGTAGAAATCCTGCTTCATACAAGTTGCCGAGTAAGCGATCAATGAAACCCTATGGTGAAAATCAAACTCCGGCATGATACAAGTTGCAAGATCACCCAGCTAGCCTATGATGGGTTGTCACTAGATAGGCTTAACTGTCAACTTTCCCATGGCTGCGACCTTCTCAGCCCGAGCTACACACAAGAGTACACGATCAATGAAACCCTATGGGGAAAATCAAACTCCGACATGGTACAAGTTGCAAGATCACCCAGCTAGCCTATGATGGGCTGTCACTAGATAGGCTTAACTGTCAACTTTCCCATGGCTGCGTCATTCTCAGCCCGAGCTACACTCAAGAGTACACGATCAATGAAGCGCTAAGGGGAAAGTAGAAATCCTGCTTCATACAAGTTGCCGAGTAAGCGATCAATGAAACCCTATGGTGAAAATCAAACTCCGGCATGATACAAGTTGCAAGATCACCCAGCTAGCCTATGATGGGTTGTCACTAGATAGGCTTAACTGTCAACTTTCCCATGGCTGCGACCTTCTCAGCCAGAGCTACACTCAAGAGTACACGATCAATGAAACCCTATGGGGAAAATCAAACTCCGACATGGTACAAGTTGCAAGCTCACCCAGCTAGCCTATGATGGGCTGTCACTAGATAGGCTTAACTGTCAACTTTCCCATGGCTGCGTCATTCTCAGCCCGAGCTACACTCAAGAGTACACGATCAATGAAGCGCTAAGGGGAAAGTAGAAATCCTGCTTCATACAAGTTGCCGAGTAAGCGATCAATGAAACCCTATGGTGAAAATCAAACTCCGGCATGATACAAGTTGCAAGATCACCCAGCTAGCCTATGATGGGTTGTCACTAGATAGGCTTAACTGTCAACTTTCCCATGGCTGCGACCTTCTCAGCCCGAGCTACACACAAGAGTACAAGATCAATGAAACCCTATGGGGAAAATCAAACTCCGACATGGTACAAGTTGCAAGATCACCCAGCTAGCCTATGATGGGCTGTCACTAGATAGGCTTAACTGTCAACTTTCCCATGGCTGCGTCATTCTCAGCCCGAGCTACACTCAAGAGTACACGATCAATGAAGCGCTAAGGGGAAAGTAGAAATCCTGCTTGATACAAGTTGCCGAGTAAGCGATCAATGAAACCCTATGGTGAAAATCAAACTCCGGCATGATACAAGTTGCAAGATCACCCAGCTAGCCTATGATGGGTTGTCACTAGATAGGCTTAACTGTCAACTTTCCCATGGCTGCGACCTTCTCAGCCAGAGCTACACTCAAGAGTACACGATCAATGAAACCCTATGGGGAAAATCAAACTCCGACATGGTACAAGTTGCAAGCTCACCCAGCTAGCCTATGATGGGCTGTCACTAGATAGGCTTAACTGTCAACTTTCCCATGGCTGCGTCATTCTCAGCCCGAGCTACACTCAAGAGTACACGATCAATGAAGCGCTAAGGGGAAAGTAGAAATCCTGCTTGATACAAGTTGCCGAGTAAGCGATCAATGAAACCCTATGGTGAAAATCAAACTCCGGCATGATACAAGTTGCAAGATCACCCAGCTAGCCTATGATGGGTTGTCACTAGATAGGCTTAACTGTCAACTTTCCCATGGCTGCGACCTTCTCAGCCCGAGCTACACACAAGAGTACACGATCAATGAAACCCTATGGGGAAAATCAAACTCCGACATGGTACAAGTTGCAAGATCACCCAGCTAGCCTATGATGGGCTGTCACTAGATAGGCTTAACTGTCAACTTTCCCATGGCTGCGTCATTCTCAGCCCGAGCTACACTCAAGAGTACACGATCAATGAAGCGCTAAGGGGAAAGTAGAAATCCTGCTTCATACAAGTTGCCGAGTAAGCGATCAATGAAACCCTATGGTGAAAATCAAACTCCGGCATGATACAAGTTGCAAGATCACCCAGCTAGCCTATGATGGGTTGTCACTAGATAGGCTTAACTGTTAACTTTCCCATGGCTGCGACCTTCTCAGCCAGAGCTACACTCAAGAGTACACGATCAATGAAACCCTATGGGGAAAATCAAACTCCGACATGGTACAAGTTGCAAGCTCACCCAGCTAGCCTATGATGGGCTGTCACTAGATAGGCTTAACTGTCAACTTTCCCATGGCTGCGTCATTCTCAGCCCGAGCTACACTCAAGAGTACACGATCAATGAAGCGCTAAGGGGAAAGTAGAAATCCTGCTTGATTCAAGTTGCCGAGTAAGCGATCAATGAAACCCTATGGTGAAAATCAAACTCCGGCATGATACAAGTTGCAAGATCACCCAGCTAGCCTATGATGGTTTGTCACTAGATAGGCTTAACTGTCAACTTTCCCATTGCTGCGACCTTCTCAGCCCGAGCTACACACAAGAGTACAAGATCAATGAAACCCTATGGGGAAAATCAAACTCCGACATGGTACAAGTTGCAAGATCACCCAGCTAGCCTATGATGGGCTGTCACTAGATAGGCTTAACTGTCAACTTTCCCATGGCTGCGTCATTCTCAGCCCGAGCTACACTCAAGAGTACACGATCAATGAAGCGCTAAGGGGAAAGTAGAAATCCTGCTTCATACAAGTTGCCGAGTAAGCGATCAATGAAACCCTATGGTGAAAATCAAACTCCGGCATGATACAAGTTGCAAGATCACCCAGCTAGCCTATGATGGGTTGTCACTAGATAGGCTTAACTGTCAACTTTCCCATGGCTGCGACCTTCTCAGCCAGAGCTACACTCAAGAGTTCACGATCAATGAAACCCTATGGGGAAAATCAAACTCCGACATGGTACAAGTTGCAAGCTCACCCAGCTAGCCTATGATGGGCTGTCACTAGATAGGCTTAACTGTCAACTTTCCCATGGCTGCGTCATTCTCAGCCCGAGATACACTCAAGAGTACACGATCAATGAAGCGCTAAGGGGAAAGTAGAAATCCTGCTTCACACAAGTTGCCGAGTAAGCGATCAATGAAACCCTATGGTGAAAATCAAACTCCGGCATGATACAAGTTGCAAGATCACCCAGCTAGCCTATGATGGGTTGTCACTAGATAGGCTTAACTGTCAACTTTCCCATGGCTGCGACCTTCTCAGCCAGAGCTACACTCAAGAGTACACGATCAATGAAACCCTATGGGGAAAATCAAACTCCGACATGGTACAAGTTGCAAGCTCACCCAGCTAGCCTATGATGGGCTGTCACTAGATAGGCTTAACTGTCAACTTTCCCATGGCTGCGTCATTCTCAGCCCGAGCTACACTCAAGAGTACACGATCAATGAAGCGCAAAGGGGAAAGTAGAAATCCTGCTTCATACAAGTTGCCGAGTAAGCGATCAATGAAACCCTATGGTGAAAATCAAACTCCGGCATGATACAAGTTGCAAGATCACCCAGCTAGACTATGATGGGTTGTCACTAGATAGGCTTAACTGTCAACTTTCCCATGGCTGCGACCTTCTCAGCCCGAGCTACACACAAGAGTACACGATCAATGAAACCCTATGGGAAAAATCAAACTCCGACATGGTACAAGTTGCAAGATCACCCAGCTAGCCTATGATGGGCTGTCACTAGATAGGCTTAACTGTCAACTTTCCCATGGCTGCGTCATTCTCAGCCCGAGCTACACTCAAGAGTACACGATCAATGAAGCGCTAAGGGGAAAGTAGAAATCCTGCTTCATACAAGTTGCCGAGTAAGCGATCAATGAAACCCTATGGTGAAAATCAAACTCCGGCATGATACAAGTTGCAAGATCACCCAGCTAGCCTATGATGGGTTGTCACTAGATAGGCTTAACTGTCAACTTTCCCATGGCTGCGACCTTCTCAGCCAGAGCTACACTCAAGAGTACACGATCAATGAAACCCTATGGGGAAAATCAAACTCCGACATGGTACAAGTTGCAAGCTCACCCAGCTAGCCTATGATGGGCTGTCACTAGATAGGCTTAACTGTCAACTTTCCCATGGCTGCGTCATTCTCAGCCCGAGCTACACTCAAGAGTACACGATCAATGAAGCGCTAAGGGGAAAGTAGAAATCCTGCTTCATACAAGTTGCCGAGTAAGCGATCAATGAAACCCTATGGTGAAAATCAAACTCCGGCATGATACAAGTTGCAAGATCACCCAGCTAGCCTATGATGGGTTGTCACTAGATAGGCTTAACTGTCAACTTTCCCATGGCTGCGACCTTCTCAGCCCGAGCTACACACAAGAGTACACGATCAATGAAACCCTATGGGGAAAATCAAACTCCGACATGGTACAAGTTGCAAGATCACCCAGCTAGCCTATGATGGGCTGTCACTAGATAGGCTTAACTGTCAACTTTCCCATGGCTGCGTCATTCTCAGCCCGAGCTACACTCAAGAGTACACGATCAATGAAGCGCTAAGGGGAAAGTAGAAATCCTGCTTCATACAAGTTGCCGAGTAAGCGATCAATGAAACCCTATGGTGAAAATCAAACTCCGGCATGATACAAGTTGCAAGATCACCCAGCTAGCCTATGATGGGTTGTCACTAGATAGGCTTAACTGTCAACTTTCCCATGGCTGCGACCTTCTCAGCCAGAGCTACACTCAAGAGTTCACGATCAATGAAACCCTATGGGGAAAATCAAACTCCGACATGGTACAAGTTGCAAGCTCACCCAGCTAGCCTATGATGGGCTGTCACTAGATAGGCTTAACTGTCAACTTTCCCATGGCTGCGTCATTCTCAGCCCGAGCTACACTCAAGAGTACACGATCAATGAAGCGCTAAGGGGAAAGTAGAAATCCTGCTTGATACAAGTTGCCGAGTAAGCGATCAATGAAACCCTATGGTGAAAATCAAACTCCGGCATGATACAAGTTGCAAGATCACCCAGCTAGCCTATGATGGGTTGTCACTAGATAGGCTTAACTGTCAACTTTCCCATGGCTGCGACCTTCTCAGCCCGAGCTACACACAAGAGTACACGATCAATGAAACCCTATGGGGAAAATCAAACTCCGACATGGTACAAGTTGCAAGATCACCCAGCTAGCCTATGATGGGCTGTCACTAGATAGGCTTAACTGTCAACTTTCCCATGGCTGCGTCATTCTCAGCCCGAGCTACACTCAAGAGTACACGATCAATGAAGCGCTAAGGGGAAAGTAGAAATCCTGCTTCATACAAGTTGCCGAGTAAGCGATCAATGAAACCCTATGGTGAAAATCAAACTCCGGCATGATACAAGTTGCAAGATCACCCAGCTAGCCTATGATGGGTTGTCACTAGATAGGCTTAACTGTCAACTTTCCCATGGCTGCGACCTTCTCAGCCAGAGCTACACTCAAGAGTACACGATCAAAGAAACCCTATGGGGAAAATCAAACTCCGACATGGTACAAGTTGCAAGCTCACCCAGCTAGCCTATGATGGGCTGTCACTAGATGGGCTTAACTGTTAACTTTCCCATGGCTGCGTCATTCTCAGCCCGAGCTACACTCAAGAGTACACGATCAATGAAGCGCTAAGGGGAAAGTAGAAATCCTGCTTCATACAAGTTGCCGAGTAAGCGATCAATGAAACCCTATGGTGAAAATCAAACTCCGGCATGATACAAGTTGCAAGATCACCCAGCTAGCCTATGATGGGTTGTCACTAGATAGGCTTAACTGTCAACTTTCCCATGGCTGCGACCTTCTCAGCCCGAGCTACACACAAGAGTACACGATCAATGAAACCGTATGGGGAAAATCAAACTCCGACATGGTACAAGTTGCAAGATCACCCAGCTAGCCTATGATGGGCTGTCACTAGATAGGCTTAACTGTCAACTTTCCCATGGCTGCGTCATTCTCAGCCCGAGCTACACTCAAGAGTACACGATCAATGAAGCGCTAAGGGGAAAGTAGAAATCCTGCTTCATACAAGTTGCCGAGTAAGCGATCAATGAAACCCTATGGTGAAAATCAAACTCCGGCATGATACAAGTTGCAAGATCACCCAGCTAGCCTATGATGGGTTGTCACTAGATAGGCTTAACTGTCAACTTTCCCATGGCTGCGACCTTCTCAGCCAGAGCTACACTCAAGAGTACACGATCAATGAAACCCTATGGGGAAAATCAAACTCCGACATGGTACAAGTTGCAAGCTCACCCAGCTAGCCTATGATGGGCTGTCACTAGATGGGCTTAACTGTCAACTTTCCCATGGCTGCGTCATTCTCAGCCCGAGCTACACTCAAGAGTACACGATCAATGAAGCGCTAAGGGGAAAGTAGAAATCCTGCTTCATACAAGTTGCCGAGTAAGCGATCAATGAAACCCTATGGTGAAAATCAAACTCCGGCATGATACAAGTTGCAAGATCACCCAGCTAGCCTATGATGGGTTGTCACTAGATAGGCTTAACTGTCAACTTTCCCATGGCTGCGACCTTCTCAGCCAGAGCTACACTCAAGAGTACACGATCATTGAAACCCTATGGGGAAAATCAAACTCCGAAATGGTACAAGTTGCAAGATCACCCAGCTAGCCTATGATGGGCTGTCACTAGATAGGCTTAACTGTCAACTTTCCCATGGCTGCGTCATTCTCAGCCCGATCTACACTCAAGAGTACACGATCAATGAAGCGCTAAGGGGAAAGTAGAAATCCTGCTTGATACAAGTTGCCGAGTAAGCGATCAATGAAACCCTATGGTGAAAATCAAACTCCGGCATGATACAAGTTGCAAGATCACCCAGCTAGCCTATGATGGGTTGTCACTAGATAGGCTTAACTGTCAACTTTCCCATGGCTGCGACCTTCTCAGCCCGTGCTACACACAAGAGTACACGATCAATGAAACCCTATGGGGAAAATCAAACTCCGACATGGTACAAGTTGCAAGATCACCCAGCTAGCCTATGATGGGCTGTCACTAGATAGGCTTAACTGTCAACTTTCCCATGGCTGCGTCATTCTCAGCCCGAGCTACACTCAAGAGTACACGATCAATGAAGCGCTAAGGGGAAAGTAGAAATCCTGCTTCATACAAGTTGCCGAGTAAGCGATCAATGAAACCCTATAGTGAAAATCAAACTCCGGCATGATACAAGTTGCAAGATCACCCAGCTAGCCTATGATGGGTTGTCACTAGATAGGCTTAACTGTCAACTTTCCCATGGCTGCGACCTTCTCAGCCAGAGCTACACTCAAGAGTACACGATCAATGAAACCCTATGGGGAAAATCAAACTCCGACATGGTACAAGTTGCAAGCTCACCCAGCTAGCCTATGATGGGCTGTCACTAGATAGGCTTAACTGTCAACTTCCCCATGGCTGCGTCATTCTCAGCCCGAGCTACACTCAAGAGTACACGATCAATGAAGCGCTAAGGGGAAAGTAGAAATCCTGCTTGATACAAGTTGCCGAGTAAGCGATCAATGAAACCCTATGGTGAAAATCAAACTCCGGCATGATACAAGTTGCAAGATCACCCAGCTAGCCTATGATGGGTTGTCACTAGATAGGCTTAACTGTCAACTTTCCCATGGCTGCGACCTTCTCAGCCCGAGCTACACACAAGAGTACACGATCAATGAAACCCTATGGGGAAAATCAAACTCCGACATGGTACAAGTTGCAAGATCACCCAGCTAGCCTATGATGGGCTGTCACTAGATAGGCTTAACTGTCAACTTTCCCATGGCTGCGTCATTCTCAGCCCGAGCTACACTCAAGAGTACACGATCAATGAAGCGCTAAGGGGAAAGTAGAAATCCTGCTTCATACAAGTTGCCGAGTAAGCGATCAATGAAACCCTATGGTGAAAATCAAACTCCGGCATGATACAAGTTGCAAGATCACCCAGCTAGCCTATGATGGGTTGTCACTAGATAGGCTTAACTGTCAACTTTCCCATGGCTGCGACCTTCTCAGCCAGAGCTACACTCAAGAGTACACGATCAATGAAACCCTATGGGGAAAATCAAACTCCGACATGGTACAAGTTGCAAGCTCACCCAGCGAGCCTATGATGGGCTGTCACTAGATGGGCTTAACTGTCAACTTTCCCATGGCTGCGTCATTCTCAGCCCGAGCTACACTCAAGAGTACACGATCAATGAAGCGCTAAGGGGAAAGTAGAAATCCTGCTTGATACAAGTTGCCGAGTAAGCGATCAATGAAACCCTATGGTGAAAATCAAACTCCGGCATGATACAAGTTGCAAGATCACCCAGCTAGCCTATGATGGGTTGTCACTAGATAGGCTTAACTGTCAACTTTCCCATTGCTGCGACCTTCTCAGCCCGAGCTACACACAAGAGTACACGATCAATGAAACCCTATGGGGAAAATCAAACTCCGACATGGTACAAGTTGCAAGATCACCCAGCTAGCCTATGATGGGCTGTCACTAGATAGGCTTAACTGTCAACTTTCCCATGGCTGCGTCATTCTCAGCCCGATCTACACTCAAGAGTACACGATCAATGAAGCGCTAAGGGGAAAGTAGAAATCCTGCTTGATACAAGTTGCCGAGTAAGCGATCAATGAAACCCTATGGTGAAAATCAAACTCCGGCATGATACAAGTTGCAAGATCACCCAGCTAGCCTATGATGGGTTGTCACTAGATAGGCTTAACTGTCAACTTTTCCATGGCTGCGACCTTCTCAGCCCGAGCTACACACAAGAGTACACGATCAATGAAACCCTATGGGGAAAATCAAACTCCGACATGGTACAAGTTGCAAGATCACCCAGCTAGCCTATGATGGGCTGTCACTAGATAGGCTTAACTGTCAACTTTCCCATGGCTGCGTCATTCTCAGCCCGAGCTACACTCAAGAGTACACGGTCAATGAAGCGCTAAGGGGAAAGTAGAAATCCTGCTTCATACAAGTTGCCGAGTAAGCGATCAATGAAACCCTATGGTGAAAATCAAACTCCGGCATGATACAAGTTGCAAGATCACCCAGCTAGCCTATGATGGGTTGTCACTAGATAGGCTTAACTGTCAACTTTCCCATGGCTGCGACCTTCTCAGCCAGAGCTACACTCAAGAGTACACGATCATTGAAACCCTATGGGGAAAATCAAACTCCGACATGGTACAAGTTGCAAGATCACCCAGCTAGCCTATGATGGGCTGTCACTAGATAGGCTTAACTGTCAACTTTCCCATGGCTGCGTCATTCTCAGCCCGAGCTACACTCAAGAGTACACGATCAATGAAGCGCTAAGGGGAAAGTAGAAATCCTGCTTCATACAAGTTGCCGAGTAAGCGATCAATGAAACCCTATGGTGAAAATCAAACTCCGGCATGATACAAGTTGCAAGATCACCCAGCTAGCCTATGATGGGTTGTCACTAGATAGGCTTAACTGTCAACTTTCCCATGGCTGCGACCTTCTCAGCCAGAGCTACACTCAAGAGTACACGATCATTGAAACCCTATGGGGAAAATCAAACTCCGAAATGGTACAAGTTGCAAGATCACCCAGCTAGCCTATGATGGGCTGTCACTAGATAGGCTTAACTGTCAACTTTCCCATGGCTGCGTCATTCTCAGCCCGATCTACACTCAAGAGTACACGATCAATGAAGCGCTAAGGGGAAAGTAGAAATCCTGCTTGATACAAGTTGCCGAGTAAGCGATCAATGAAACCCTATGGTGAAAATCAAACTCCGGCATGATACAAGTTGCAAGATCACCCAGCTAGCCTATGATGGGTTGTCACTAGATAGGCTTAACTGTCAACTTTCCCATGGCTGCGACCTTCTCAGCCCGAGCTACACACAAGAGTACACGATCAATGAAACCCTATGGGGAAAATCAAACTCCGACATGGTACAAGTTGCAAGATCACCCAGCTAGCCTATGATGGGCTGTCACTAGATAGGCTTAACTGTCAACTTTCCCATGGCTGCGTCATTCTCAGCCCGAGCTACACTCAAGAGTACACGATCAATGAAGCGCTAAGGGGAAAGTAGAAATCCTGCTTCATACAAGTTGCCGAGTAAGCGATCAATGAAACCCTATGGTGAAAATCAAACTCCGGCATGATACAAGTTGCAAGATCACCCAGCTAGCCTATGATGGGTTGTCACTAGATAGGCTTAACTGTCAACTTTCCCATGGCTGCGACCTTCTCAGCCAGAGCTACACTCAAGAGTACACGATCAATGAAACCCTATGGGGAAAATCAAACTCCGACATGGTACAAGTTGCAAGCTCACCCAGCTAGCCTATGATGGGCTGTCACTAGATGGGCTTAACTGTCAACTTTCCCATGGCTGCGTCATTCTCAGCCCGAGCTACACTCAAGAGTACACGATCAATGAAGCGCTAAGGGGAAAGGAGAAATCCTGCTTGATACAAGTTGCCGAGTAAGCGATCAATGAAACCCTATGGTGAAAATCAAACTCCGGCATGATACAAGTTGCAAGATCACCCAGCTAGCCTATGATGGGTTGTCACTAGATAGGCTTAACTGTCAACTTTCCCATGGCTGCGACCTTCTCAGCCCGAGCTACACACAAGAGTACAAGATCAATGAAACCCTATGGGGAAAATCAAACTCCGACATGGTACAAGTTGCAAGATCACCCAGCTAGCCTATGATGGGCTGTCACTAGATAGGCTTAACTGTCAACTTTCCCATGGCTGCGTCATTCTCAGCCCGAGCTACACTCAAGAGTACACGATCAATGAAGCGCTAAGGGGAAAGTAGAAATCCTGCTTGATACAAGTTGCCGAGTAAGCGATCAATGAAACCCTATGGTGAAAATCAAACTCCGGCATGATACAAGTTGCAAGATCACCCAGCTAGCCTATGATGGGTTGTCACTAGATAGGCTTAACTGTCAACTTTCCCATGGCTGCGACCTTCTCAGCCAGAGCTACACTCAAGAGTACACGATCAATGAAACCCTATGGGGAAAATCAAACTCCGACATGGTACAAGTTGCAAGCTCACCCAGCTAGCCTATGATGGGCTGTCACTAGATGGGCTTAACTGTCAACTTTCCCATGGCTGCGTCATTCTCAGCCCGAGCTACACTCAAGAGTACACGATCAATGAAGCGCTAAGGGGAAAGGAGAAATCCTGCTTGATACAAGTTGCCGAGTAAGCGATCAATGAAACCCTATGGTGAAAATCAAACTCCGGCATGATACAAGTTGCAAGATCACCCAGCTAGCCTATGATGGGTTGTCACTAGATAGGCTTAACTGTCAACTTTCCCATGGCTGCGACCTTCTCAGCCAGAGCTACACTCAAGAGTACACGATCAATGAAACCCTATGGGGAAAATCAAACTCCGACATGGTACAAGTTGCAAGCTCACCCAGCTAGCCTATGATGGGCTGTCACTAGATGGGCTTAACTGTCAACTTTCCCATGGCTGCGTCATTCTCAGCCCGAGCTACACTCAAGAGTACACGATCAATGAAGCGCTAAGGGGAAAGGAGAAATCCTGCTTGATACAAGTTGCCGAGTAAGCGATCAATGAAACCCTATGGTGAAAATCAAACTCCGGCATGATACAAGTTGCAAGATCACCCAGCTAGCCTATGATGGGTTGTCACTAGATAGGCTTAACTGTCAACTTTCCCATGGCTGCGACCTTCTCAGCCCGAGCTACACACAAGAGTACAAGATCAATGAAACCCTATGGGGAAAATCAAACTCCGACATGGTACAAGTTGCAAGATCACCCAGCTAGCCTATGATGGGCTGTCACTAGATAGGCTTAACTGTCAACTTTCCCATGGCTGCGTCATTCTCAGCCCGAGCTACACTCAAGAGTACACGATCAATGAAGCGCTAAGGGGAAAGTAGAAATCCTGCTTGATACAAGTTGCCGAGTAAGCGATCAATGAAACCCTATGGTGAAAATCAAACTCCGGCATGATACAAGTTGCAAGATCACCCAGCTAGCCTATGATGGGTTGTCACTAGATAGGCTTAACTGTCAACTTTCCCATGGCTGCGACCTTCTCAGCCAGAGCTACACTCAAGAGTACACGATCAATGAAACCCTATGGGGAAAATCAAACTCCGACATGGTACAAGTTGCAAGCTCACCCAGCTAGCCTATGATGGGCTGTCACTAGATAGGCTTAACTGTCAACTTTCCCATGGCTGCGTCATTCTCAGCCCGAGCTACACTCAAGAGTACACGATCAATGAAGCGCTAAGGGGAAAGTAGAAATCCTGCTTCATACAAGTTGCCGAGTAAGCGATCAATGAAACCCTATGGTGAAAATCAAACTCCGGCATGATACAAGTTGCAAGATCACCCAGCTAGCCTATGATGGGTTGTCACTAGATAGGCTTAACTGTCAACTTTCCCATGGCTGCGACCTTCTCAGCCCGAGCTACACACAAGAGTACACGATCAATGAAACCCTATGGGGAAAATCAAACTCCGACATGGTACAAGTTGCAAGATCACCCAGCTAGCCTATGATGGGCTGTCACTAGATAGGCTTAACTGTCAACTTTCCCATGGCTGCGTCATTCTCAGCCCGAGCTACACTCAAGAGTACACGATCAATGAAGCGCTAAGGGGAAAGTAGAAATCCTGCTTCATACAAGTTGCCGAGTAAGCGATCAATGAAACCCTATGGTGAAAATCAAACTCCGGCATGATACAAGTTGCAAGATCACCCAGCTAGCCTATGATGGGTTGTCACTAGATAGGCTTAACTGTCAACTTTCCCATGGCTGCGACCTTCTCAGCCAGAGCTACACTCAAGAGTTCACGATCAATGAAACCCTATGGGGAAAATCAAACTCCGACATGGTACAAGTTGCAAGCTCACCCAGCTAGCCTATGATGGGCTGTCACTAGATAGGCTTAACTGTCAACTTTCCCATGGCTGCGTCATTCTCAGCCCGAGCTACACTCAAGAGTACACGATCAATGAAGCGCTAAGGGGAAAGTAGAAATCCTGCTTGATACAAGTTGCCGAGTAAGCGATCAATGAAACCCTATGGTGAAAATCAAACTCCGGCATGATACAAGTTGCAAGATCACCCAGCTAGCCTATGATGGGTTGTCACTAGATAGGCTTAACTGTCAACTTTCCCATGGCTGCGACCTTCTCAGCCCGAGCTACACACAAGAGTACACGATCAATGAAACCCTATGGGGAAAATCAAACTCCGACATGGTACAAGTTGCAAGATCACCCAGCTAGCCTATGATGGGCTGTCACTAGATAGGCTTAACTGTCAACTTTCCCATGGCTGCGTCATTCTCAGCCCGAGCTACACTCAAGAGTACACGATCAATGAAGCGCTAAGGGGAAAGTAGAAATCCTGCTTCATACAAGTTGCCGAGTAAGCGATCAATGAAACCCTATGGTGAAAATCAAACTCCGGCATGATACAAGTTGCAAGATCACCCAGCTAGCCTATGATGGGTTGTCACTAGATAGGCTTAACTGTCAACTTTCCCATGGCTGCGACCTTCTCAGCCAGAGCTACACTCAAGAGTACACGATCAAAGAAACCCTATGGGGAAAATCAAACTCCGACATGGTACAAGTGGCAAGCTCACCCAGCTAGCCTATGATGGGCTGTCACTAGATGGGCTTAACTGTTAACTTTCCCATGGCTGCGTCATTCTCAGCCCGAGCTACACTCAAGAGTACACGATCAATGAAGCGCTAAGGGGAAAGTAGAAATCCTGCTTCATACAAGTTGCCGAGTAAGCGATCAATGAAACCCTATGGTGAAAATCAAACTCCGGCATGATACAAGTTGCAAGATCACCCAGCTAGCCTATGATGGGTTGTCACTAGATAGGCTTAACTGTCAACTTTCCCATGGCTGCGACCTTCTCAGCCCGAGCTACACACAAGAGTACACGATCAATGAAACCGTATGGGGAAAATCAAACTCCGACATGGTACAAGTTGCAAGATCACCCAGCTAGCCTATGATGGGCTGTCACTAGATAGGCTTAACTGTCAACTTTCCCATGGCTGCGTCATTCTCAGCCCGAGCTACACTCAAGAGTACACGATCAATGAAGCGCTAAGGGGAAAGTAGAAATCCTGCTTCATACAAGTTGCCGAGTAAGCGATCAATGAAACCCTATGGTGAAAATCAAACTCCGGCATGATACAAGTTGCAAGATCACCCAGCTAGCCTATGATGGGTTGTCACTAGATAGGCTTAACTGTCAACTTTCCCATGGCTGCGACCTTCTCAGCCAGAGCTACACTCAAGAGTACACGATCAATGAAACCCTATGGGGAAAATCAAACTCCGACATGGTACAAGTTGCAAGCTCACCCAGCTAGCCTATGATGGGCTGTCACTAGATGGGCTTAACTGTCAACTTTCCCATGGCTGCGTCATTCTCAGCCCGAGCTACACTCAAGAGTACACGATCAATGAAGCGCTAAGGGGAAAGTAGAAATCCTGCTTCATACAAGTTGCCGAGTAAGCGATCAATGAAACCCTATGGTGAAAATCAAACTCCGGCATGATACAAGTTGCAAGATCACCCAGCTAGCCTATGATGGGTTGTCACTAGATAGGCTTAACTGTCAACTTTCCCATGGCTGCGACCTTCTCAGCCAGAGCTACACTCAAGAGTACACGATCATTGAAACCCTATGGGGAAAATCAAACTCCGAAATGGTACAAGTTGCAAGATCACCCAGCTAGCCTATGATGGGCTGTCACTAGATAGGCTTAACTGTCAACTTTCCCATGGCTGCGTCATTCTCAGCCCGATCTACACTCAAGAGTACACGATCAATGAAGCGCTAAGGGGAAAGTAGAAATCCTGCTTGATACAAGTTGCCGAGTAAGCGATCAATGAAACCCTATGGTGAAAATCAAACTCCGGCATGATACAAGTTGCAAGATCACCCAGCTAGCCTATGATGGGTTGTCACTAGATAGGCTTAACTGTCAACTTTCCCATGGCTGCGACCTTCTCAGCCCGTGCTACACACAAGAGTACACGATCAATGAAACCCTATGGGGAAAATCAAACTCCGACATGGTACAAGTTGCAAGATCACCCAGCTAGCCTATGATGGGCTGTCACTAGATAGGCTTAACTGTCAACTTTCCCATGGCTGCGTCATTCTCAGCCCGAGCTACACTCAAGAGTACACGATCAATGAAGCGCTAAGGGGAAAGTAGAAATCCTGCTTCATACAAGTTGCCGAGTAAGCGATCAATGAAACCCTATAGTGAAAATCAAACTCCGGCATGATACAAGTTGCAAGATCACCCAGCTAGCCTATGATGGGTTGTCACTAGATAGGCTTAACTGTCAACTTTCCCATGGCTGCGACCTTCTCAGCCAGAGCTACACTCAAGAGTACACGATCAATGAAACCCTATGGGGAAAATCAAACTCCGACATGGTACAAGTTGCAAGCTCACCCAGCTAGCCTATGATGGGCTGTCACTAGATAGGCTTAACTGTCAACTTCCCCATGGCTGCGTCATTCTCAGCCCGAGCTACACTCAAGAGTACACGATCAATGAAGCGCTAAGGGGAAAGTAGAAATCCTGCTTGATACAAGTTGCCGAGTAAGCGATCAATGAAACCCTATGGTGAAAATCAAACTCCGGCATGATACAAGTTGCAAGATCACCCAGCTAGCCTATGATGGGTTGTCACTAGATAGGCTTAACTGTCAACTTTCCCATGGCTGCGACCTTCTCAGCCCGAGCTACACACAAGAGTACACGATCAATGAAACCCTATGGGGAAAATCAAACTCCGACATGGTACAAGTTGCAAGATCACCCAGCTAGCCTATGATGGGCTGTCACTAGATAGGCTTAACTGTCAACTTTCCCATGGCTGCGTCATTCTCAGCCCGAGCTACACTCAAGAGTACACGATCAATGAAGCGCTAAGGGGAAAGTAGAAATCCTGCTTCATACAAGTTGCCGAGTAAGCGATCAATGAAACCCTATGGTGAAAATCAAACTCCGGCATGATACAAGTTGCAAGATCACCCAGCTAGCCTATGATGGGTTGTCACTAGATAGGCTTAACTGTCAACTTTCCCATGGCTGCGACCTTCTCAGCCAGAGCTACACTCAAGAGTACACGATCAATGAAACCCTATGGGGAAAATCAAACTCCGACATGGTACAAGTTGCAAGCTCACCCAGCGAGCCTATGATGGGCTGTCACTAGATGGGCTTAACTGTCAACTTTCCCATGGCTGCGTCATTCTCAGCCCGAGCTACACTCAAGAGTACACGATCAATGAAGCGCTAAGGGGAAAGTAGAAATCCTGCTTCATACAAGTTGCCGAGTAAGCGATCAATGAAACCCTATGGTGAAAATCAAACTCCGGCATGATACAAGTTGCAAGATCACCCAGCTAGCCTATGATGGGTTGTCACTAGATAGGCTTAACTGTCAACTTTCCCATGGCTGCGACCTTCTCAGCCAGAGCTACACTCAAGAGTACACGATCAATGAAGCGCTAAGGGGAAAGTAGAAATCCTGCTTGATACAAGTTGCCGAGTAAGCGATCAATGAAACCCTATGGTGAAAATCAAACTCCGGCATGATACAAGTTGCAAGATCACCCAGCTAGCCTATGATGGGTTGTCACTAGATAGGCTTAACTGTCAACTTTCCCATTGCTGCGACCTTCTCAGCCCGAGCTACACACAAGAGTACACGATCAATGAAACCCTATGGGGAAAATCAAACTCCGACATGGTACAAGTTGCAAGATCACCCAGCTAGCCTATGATGGGCTGTCACTAGATAGGCTTAACTGTCAACTTTCCCATGGCTGCGTCATTCTCAGCCCGAGCTACACTCAAGAGTACACGATCAATGAAGCGCTAAGGGGAAAGTAGAAATCCTGCTTCATACAAGTTGCCGAGTAAGCGATCAATGAAACCCTATGGTGAAAATCAAACTCCGGCATGATACAAGTTGCAAGATCACCCAGCTAGCCTATGATGGGTTGTCACTAGATAGGCTTAACTGTCAACTTTCCCATGGCTGCGACCTTCTCAGCCAGAGCTACACTCAAGAGTACACGATCAATGAAACCCTATGGGGAAAATCAAACTCCGACATGGTACAAGTTGCAAGCTCACCCAGCTAGCCTATGATGGGCTGTCACTAGATAGGCTTAACTGTCAACTTTCCCATGGCTGCGTCATTCTCAGCCCGAGCTACACTCAAGAGTACACGATCAATGAAGCGCTAAGGGGAAAGTAGAAATCCTGCTTGATACAAGTTGCCGAGTAAGCGATCAATGAAACCCTATGGTGAAAATCAAACTCCGGCATGATACAAGTTGCAAGATCACCCAGCTAGCCTATGATGGGTTGTCACTAGATAGGCTTAACTGTCAACTTTCCCATGGCTGCGACCTTCTCAGCCCGAGCTACACACAAGAGTACACGATCAATGAAACCCTATGGGGAAAATCAAACTCCGTCATGGTACAAGTTGCAAGATCACCCAGCTAGCCTATGATGGGCTGTCACTAGATAGGCTTAACTGTCAACTTTCCCATGGCTGCGTCATTCTCAGCCCGAGCTACACTCAAGAGTACACGATCAATGAAGCGCTAAGGGGAAAGTAGAAATCCTGCTTCATACAAGTTGCCGAGTAAGCGATCAATGAAACCCTATGGTGAAAATCAAACTCCGGCATGATACAAGTTGCAAGATCACCCAGCTAGCCTATGATGGGTTGTCACTAGATAGGCTTAACTGTCAACTTTCCCATGGCTGCGACCTTCTCAGCCAGAGCTACACTCAAGAGTACACGATCAATGAAACCCTATGGGGAAAATCAAACTCCGACATGGTACAAGTTGCAAGCTCACCCAGCTAGCCTATGATGGGCTGTCACTAGATAGGCTTAACTGTCAACTTTCCCATGGCTGCGTCATTCTCAGCCCGAGCTACACTCAAGAGTACACGATCAATGAAGCGCTAAGGGGAAAGTAGAAATCCTGCTTGATACAAGTTGCCGAGTAAGCGATCAATGAAACCCTATGGTGAAAATCAAACTCCGGCATGATACAAGTTGCAAGATCACCCAGCTAGCCTATGATGGGTTGTCACTAGATAGGCTTAACTGTCAACTTTCCCATGGCTGCGACCTTCTCAGCCCTAGCTACACTCAAGAGTACACGATCAATGAAACCCTATGGGGAAAATCAAACTCCGACATGGTACAAGTTGCAAGATCACCCAGCTAGCCTATGATGGGCTGTCACTAGATAGGCTTAACTGTCAACTTTCCCATGGCTGCGTCATTCTCAGCCCGAGCTACACTCAAGAGTACACGATCAATGAAGCGCTAAGGGGAAAGTAGAAATCCTGCTTGATACAAGTTGCCGAGTAAGCGATCAATGAAACCCTATGGTGAAAATCAAACTCCGGCATGATACAAGTTGCAAGATCACCCAGCTAGCCTATGATGGGTTGTCACTAGATAGGCTTAACTGTCAACTTTCCCATGGCTGCGACCTTCTCAGCCAGAGCTACACTCAAGAGTACACGATCAATGAAACCCTATGGGGAAAATCAAACTCCGACATGGTACAAGTTGCAAGATCACCCAGCTAGCCTATGATGGGCTGTCACTAGATAGGCTTAACTGTCAACTTTCCCATGGCTGCGTCATTCTCAGCCCGATCTACACTCAAGAGTACACGATCAATGAAGCGCTAAGGGGAAAGTAGAAATCCTGCTTGATACAAGTTGCCGAGTAAGCGATCAATGAAACCCTATGGTGAAAATCAAACTCCGGCATGATACAAGTTGCAAGATCACCCAGCTAGCCTATGATGGGTTGTCACTAGATAGGCTTAACTGTCAACTTTTCCATGGCTGCGACCTTCTCAGCCCGAGCTACACACAAGAGTACACGATCAATGAAACCCTATGGGGAAAATCAAACTCCGACATGGTACAAGTTGCAAGATCACCCAGCTAGCCTATGATGGGCTGTCACTAGATAGGCTTAACTGTCAACTTTCCCATGGCTGCGTCATTCTCAGCCCGAGCTACACTCAAGAGTACACGGTCAATGAAGCGCTAAGGGGAAAGTAGAAATCCTGCTTCATACAAGTTGCCGAGTAAGCGATCAATGAAACCCTATGGTGAAAATCAAACTCCGGCATGATACAAGTTGCAAGATCACCCAGCTAGCCTATGATGGGTTGTCACTAGATAGGCTTAACTGTCAACTTTCCCATGGCTGCGACCTTCTCAGCCAGAGCTACACTCAAGAGTACACGATCATTGAAACCCTATGGGGAAAATCAAACTCCGACATGGTACAAGTTGCAAGATCACCCAGCTAGCCTATGATGGGCTGTCACTAGATAGGCTTAACTGTCAACTTTCCCATGGCTGCGTCATTCTCAGCCCGAGCTACACTCAAGAGTACACGATCAATGAAGCGCTAAGGGGAAAGTAGAAATCCTGCTTCATACAAGTTGCCGAGTAAGCGATCAATGAAACCCTATGGTGAAAATCAAACTCCGGCATGATACAAGTTGCAAGATCACCCAGCTAGCCTATGATGGGTTGTCACTAGATAGGCTTAACTGTCAACTTTCCCATGGCTGCGACCTTCTCAGCCAGAGCTACACTCAAGAGTACACGATCATTGAAACCCTATGGGGAAAATCAAACTCCGAAATGGTACAAGTTGCAAGATCACCCAGCTAGCCTATGATGGGCTGTCACTAGATAGGCTTAACTGTCAACTTTCCCATGGCTGCGTCATTCTCAGCCCGATCTACACTCAAGAGTACACGATCAATGAAGCGCTAAGGGGAAAGTAGAAATCCTGCTTGATACAAGTTGCCGAGTAAGCGATCAATGAAACCCTATGGTGAAAATCAAACTCCGGCATGATACAAGTTGCAAGATCACCCAGCTAGCCTATGATGGGTTGTCACTAGATAGGCTTAACTGTCAACTTTCCCATGGCTGCGACCTTCTCAGCCCGAGCTACACACAAGAGTACACGATCAATGAAACCCTATGGGGAAAATCAAACTCCGACATGGTACAAGTTGCAAGATCACCCAGCTAGCCTATGATGGGCTGTCACTAGATAGGCTTAACTGTCAACTTTCCCATGGCTGCGTCATTCTCAGCCCGAGCTACACTCAAGAGTACACGATCAATGAAGCGCTAAGGGGAAAGTAGAAATCCTGCTTCATACAAGTTGCCGAGTAAGCGATCAATGAAACCCTATGGTGAAAATCAAACTCCGGCATGATACAAGTTGCAAGATCACCCAGCTAGCCTATGATGGGTTGTCACTAGATAGGCTTAACTGTCAACTTTCCCATGGCTGCGACCTTCTCAGCCAGAGCTACACTCAAGAGTACACGATCAATGAAACCCTATGGGGAAAATCAAACTCCGACATGGTACAAGTTGCAAGCTCACCCAGCTAGCCTATGATGGGCTGTCACTAGATGGGCTTAACTGTCAACTTTCCCATGGCTGCGTCATTCTCAGCCCGAGCTACACTCAAGAGTACACGATCAATGAAGCGCTAAGGGGAAAGTAGAAATCCTGCTTGATACAAGTTGCCGAGTAAGCGATCAATGAAACCCTATGGTGAAAATCAAACTCCGGCATGATACAAGTTGCAAGATCACCCAGCTAGCCTATGATGGGTTGTCACTAGATAGGCTTAACTGTCAACTTTCCCATGGCTGCGACCTTCTCAGCCCGAGCTACACACAAGAGTACAAGATCAATGAAACCCTATGGGGAAAATCAAACTCCGACATGGTACAAGTTGCAAGATCACCCAGCTAGCCTATGATGGGCTGTCACTAGATAGGCTTAACTGTCAACTTTCCCATGGCTGCGTCATTCTCAGCCCGAGCTACACTCAAGAGTACACGATCAATGAAGCGCTAAGGGGAAAGTAGAAATCCTGCTTGATACAAGTTGCCGAGTAAGCGATCAATGAAACCCTATGGTGAAAATCAAACTCCGGCATGATACAAGTTGCAAGATCACCCAGCTAGCCTATGATGGGTTGTCACTAGATAGGCTTAACTGTCAACTTTCCCATGGCTGCGACCTTCTCAGCCAGAGCTACACTCAAGAGTACACGATCAATGAAACCCTATGGGGAAAATCAAACTCCGACATGGTACAAGTTGCAAGCTCACCCAGCTAGCCTATGATGGGCTGTCACTAGATAGGCTTAACTGTCAACTTTCCCATGGCTGCGTCATTCTCAGCCCGAGCTACACTCAAGAGTACACGATCAATGAAGCGCTAAGGGGAAAGTAGAAATCCTGCTTGATACAAGTTGCCGAGTAAGCGATCAATGAAACCCTATGGTGAAAATCAAACTCCGGCATGATACAAGTTGCAAGATCACCCAGCTAGCCTATGATGGGTTGTCACTAGATAGGCTTAACTGTCAACTTTCCCATGGCTGCGACCTTCTCAGCCCGAGCTACACACAAGAGTACACGATCAATGAAACCCTATGGGGAAAATCAAACTCCGACATGGTACAAGTTGCAAGATCACCCAGCTAGCCTATGATGGGCTGTCACTAGATAGGCTTAACTGTCAACTTTCCCATGGCTGCGTCATTCTCAGCCCGAGCTACACTCAAGAGTACACGATCAATGAAGCGCTAAGGGGAAAGTAGAAATCCTGCTTCATACAAGTTGCCGAGTAAGCGATCAATGAAACCCTATGGTGAAAATCAAACTCCGGCATGATACAAGTTGCAAGATCACCCAGCTAGCCTATGATGGGTTGTCACTAGATAGGCTTAACTGTTAACTTTCCCATGGCTGCGACCTTCTCAGCCAGAGCTACACTCAAGAGTACACGATCAATGAAACCCTATGGGGAAAATCAAACTCCGACATGGTACAAGTTGCAAGCTCACCCAGCTAGCCTATGATGGGCTGTCACTAGATAGGCTTAACTGTCAACTTTCCCATGGCTGCGTCATTCTCAGCCCGAGCTACACTCAAGAGTACACGATCAATGAAGCGCTAAGGGGAAAGTAGAAATCCTGCTTGATTCAAGTTGCCGAGTAAGCGATCAATGAAACCCTATGGTGAAAATCAAACTCCGGCATGATACAAGTTGCAAGATCACCCAGCTAGCCTATGATGGTTTGTCACTAGATAGGCTTAACTGTCAACTTTCCCATTGCTGCGACCTTCTCAGCCCGAGCTACACACAAGAGTACAAGATCAATGAAACCCTATGGGGAAAATCAAACTCCGACATGGTACAAGTTGCAAGATCACCCAGCTAGCCTATGATGGGCTGTCACTAGATAGGCTTAACTGTCAACTTTCCCATGGCTGCGTCATTCTCAGCCCGAGCTACACTCAAGAGTACACGATCAATGAAGCGCTAAGGGGAAAGTAGAAATCCTGCTTCATACAAGTTGCCGAGTAAGCGATCAATGAAACCCTATGGTGAAAATCAAACTCCGGCATGATACAAGTTGCAAGATCACCCAGCTAGCCTATGATGGGTTGTCACTAGATAGGCTTAACTGTCAACTTTCCCATGGCTGCGACCTTCTCAGCCAGAGCTACACTCAAGAGTACACGATCAATGAAACCCTATAGGGAAAATCAAACTCCGACATGGTACAAGTTGCAAGATCACCCAGCTAGCCTATGATGGGCTGTCACTAGATAGGCTTAACTGTCAACTTTCCCATGGCTGCGTCATTCTCAGCCCGAGCTACACTCAAGAGTACACGATCAATGAAGCGCTAAGGGGAAAGTAGAAATCCTGCTTCATACAAGTTGCCGAGTAAGCGATCAATGAAACCCTATGGTGAAAATCAAACTCCGGCATGATACAAGTTGCAAGATCACCCAGCTAGCCTATGATGGGTTGTCACTAGATAGGCTTAACTGTCAACTTTCCCATGGCTGCGACCTTCTCAGCCAGAGCTACACTCAAGAGTACACGATCAATGAAACCCTATGGGGAAAATCAAACTCCGACATGGTACAAGTTGCAAGCTCACCCAGCTAGCCTATGATGGGCTGTCACTAGATAGGCTTAACTGTCAACTTTCCCATGGCTGCGTCATTCTCAGCCCGAGCTACACTCAAGAGTACACGATCAATGAAGCGCTAAGGGGAAAGTAGAAATCCTGCTTCATACAAGTTGCCGAGTAAGCGATCAATGAAACCCTATGGTGAAAATCAAACTCCGGCATGATACAAGTTGCAAGATCACCCAGCTAGCCTATGATGGGTTGTCACTAGATAGGCTTAACTGTCAACTTTCCCATGGCTGCGACCTTCTCAGCCCGAGCTACACACAAGAGTACACGATCAATGAAACCCTATGGGGAAAATCAAACTCCGACATGGTACAAGTTGCAAGATCACCCAGCTAGCCTATGATGGGCTGTCACTAGATAGGCTTAACTGTCAACTTTCCCATGGCTGCGTCATTCTCAGCCCGAGCTACACTCAAGAGTACACGATCAATGAAGCGCTAAGGGGAAAGTAGAAATCCTGCTTCATACAAGTTGCCGAGTAAGCGATCAATGAAACCCTATGGTGAAAATCAAACTCCGGCATGATACAAGTTGCAAGATCACCCAGCTAGCCTATGATGGGTTGTCACTAGATAGGCTTAACTGTCAACTTTCCCATGGCTGCGACCTTCTCAGCCAGAGCTACACTCAAGAGTTCACGATCAATGAAACCCTATGGGGAAAATCAAACTCCGACATGGTACAAGTTGCAAGCTCACCCAGCTAGCCTATGATGGGCTGTCACTAGATAGGCTTAACTGTCAACTTTCCCATGGCTGCGTCATTCTCAGCCCGAGCTACACTCAAGAGTACACGATCAATGAAGCGCTAAGGGGAAAGTAGAAATCCTGCTTCATACAAGTTGCCGAGTAAGCGATCAATGAAACCCTATGGTGAAAATCAAACTCCGGCATGATACAAGTTGCAAGATCACCCAGCTAGCCTATGATGGGTTGTCACTAGATAGGCTTAACTGTCAACTTTCCCATGGCTGCGACCTTCTCAGCCAGAGCTACACTCAAGAGTACACGATCAAAGAAACCCTATGGGGAAAATCAAACTCCGACATGGTACAAGTTGCAAGCTCACCCAGCTAGCCTATGATGGGCTGTCACTAGATGGGCTTAACTGTCAACTTTCCCATGGCTGCGTCATTCTCAGCCCGAGCTACACTCAAGAGTACACGATCAATGAAGCGCTAAGGGGAAAGTAGAAATCCTGCTTCATACAAGTTGCCGAGTAAGCGATCAATGAAACCCTATGGTGAAAATCAAACTCCGGCATGATACAAGTTGCAAGATCACCCAGCTAGCCTATGATGGGTTGTCACTAGATAGGCTTAACTGTCAACTTTCCCATGGCTGCGACCTTCTCAGCCCGAGCTACACACAAGAGTACACGATCAATGAAACCCTATGGGGAAAATCAAACTCCGACATGGTACAAGTTGCAAGATCACCCAGCTAGCCTATGATGGGCTGTCACTAGATAGGCTTAACTGTCAACTTTCCCATGGCTGCGTCATTCTCAGCCCGAGCTACACTCAAGAGTACACGATCAATGAAGCGCTAAGGGGAAAGTAGAAATCCTGCTTCATACAAGTTGCCGAGTAAGCGATCAATGAAACCCTATGGTGAAAATCAAACTCCGGCATGATACAAGTTGCAAGATCACCCAGCTAGCCTATGATGGGTTGTCACTAGATAGGCTTAACTGTCAACTTTCCCATGGCTGCGACCTTCTCAGCCCTAGCTACACTCAAGAGTACACGATCAATGAAACCCTATGGGGAAAATCAAACTCCGACATGGTACAAGTTGCAAGATCACCCAGCTAGCCTATGATGGGCTGTCACTAGATAAGCTTAACTGTCAACTTTCCCATGGCTGCGTCATTCTCAGCCCGAGCTACACTCAAGAGTACACGATCAATGAAGCGCTAAGGGGAAAGTAGAAATCCTGCTTGATACAAGTTGCCGAGTAAGCGATCAATGAAACCCTATGGTGAAAATCAAACTCCGGCATGATACAAGTTGCAAGATCACCCAGCTAGCCTATGATGGGTTGTCACTAGATAGGCTTAACTGTCAACTTTCCCATGGCTGCGACCTTCTCAGCCAGAGCTACACTCAAGAGTACACGATCAATGAAACCCTATGGGGAAAATCAAACTCCGACATGGTACAAGTTGCAAGATCACCCAGCTAGCCTATGATGGGCTGTCACTAGATAGGCTTAACTGTCAACTTTCCCATGGCTGCGTCATTCTCAGCCCGATCTACACTCAAGAGTACACGATCAATGAAGCGCTAAGGGGAAAGTAGAAATCCTGCTTGATACAAGTTGCCGAGTAAGCGATCAATGAAACCCTATGGTGAAAATCAAACTCCGGCATGATACAAGTTGCAAGATCACCCAGCTAGCCTATGATGGGTTGTCACTAGATAGGCTTAACTGTCAACTTTTCCATGGCTGCGACCTTCTCAGCCCGAGCTACACACAAGAGTACACGATCAATGAAACCCTATGGGGAAAATCAAACTCCGACATGGTACAAGTTGCAAGATCACCCAGCTAGCCTATGATGGGCTGTCACTAGATAGGCTTAACTGTCAACTTTCCCATGGCTGCGTCATTCTCAGCCCGAGCTACACTCAAGAGTACACGGTCAATGAAGCGCTAAGGGGAAAGTAGAAATCCTGCTTCATACAAGTTGCCGAGTAAGCGATCAATGAAACCCTATGGTGAAAATCAAACTCCGGCATGATACAAGTTGCAAGATCACCCAGCTAGCCTATGATGGGTTGTCACTAGATAGGCTTAACTGTCAACTTTCCCATGGCTGCGACCTTCTCAGCCAGAGCTACACTCAAGAGTACACGATCATTGAAACCCTATGGGGAAAATCAAACTCCGACATGGTACAAGTTGCAAGATCACCCAGCTAGCCTATGATGGGCTGTCACTAGATAGGCTTAACTGTCAACTTTCCCATGGCTGCGTCATTCTCAGCCCGAGCTACACTCAAGAGTACACGATCAATGAAGCGCTAAGGGGAAAGTAGAAATCCTGCTTCATACAAGTTGCCGAGTAAGCGATCAATGAAACCCTATGGTGAAAATCAAACTCCGGCATGATACAAGTTGCAAGATCACCCAGCTAGCCTATGATGGGTTGTCACTAGATAGGCTTAACTGTCAACTTTCCCATGGCTGCGACCTTCTCAGCCAGAGCTACACTCAAGAGTACACGATCATTGAAACCCTATGGGGAAAATCAAACTCCGAAATGGTACAAGTTGCAAGATCACCCAGCTAGCCTATGATGGGCTGTCACTAGATAGGCTTAACTGTCAACTTTCCCATGGCTGCGTCATTCTCAGCCCGATCTACACTCAAGAGTACACGATCAATGAAGCGCTAAGGGGAAAGTAGAAATCCTGCTTGATACAAGTTGCCGAGTAAGCGATCAATGAAACCCTATGGTGAAAATCAAACTCCGGCATGATACAAGTTGCAAGATCACCCAGCTAGCCTATGATGGGTTGTCACTAGATAGGCTTAACTGTCAACTTTCCCATGGCTGCGACCTTCTCAGCCCGAGCTACACACAAGAGTACACGATCAATGAAACCCTATGGGGAAAATCAAACTCCGACATGGTACAAGTTGCAAGATCACCCAGCTAGCCTATGATGGGCTGTCACTAGATAGGCTTAACTGTCAACTTTCCCATGGCTGCGTCATTCTCAGCCCGAGCTACACTCAAGAGTACACGATCAATGAAGCGCTAAGGGGAAAGTAGAAATCCTGCTTCATACAAGTTGCCGAGTAAGCGATCAATGAAACCCTATGGTGAAAATCAAACTCCGGCATGATACAAGTTGCAAGATCACCCAGCTAGCCTATGATGGGTTGTCACTAGATAGGCTTAACTGTCAACTTTCCCATGGCTGCGACCTTCTCAGCCAGAGCTACACTCAAGAGTACACGATCAATGAAACCCTATGGGGAAAATCAAACTCCGACATGGTACAAGTTGCAAGCTCACCCAGCTAGCCTATGATGGGCTGTCACTAGATGGGCTTAACTGTCAACTTTCCCATGGCTGCGTCATTCTCAGCCCGAGCTACACTCAAGAGTACACGATCAATGAAGCGCTAAGGGGAAAGTAGAAATCCTGCTTGATACAAGTTGCCGAGTAAGCGATCAATGAAACCCTATGGTGAAAATCAAACTCCGGCATGATACAAGTTGCAAGATCACCCAGCTAGCCTATGATGGGTTGTCACTAGATAGGCTTAACTGTCAACTTTCCCATGGCTGCGACCTTCTCAGCCCGAGCTACACACAAGAGTACAAGATCAATGAAACCCTATGGGGAAAATCAAACTCCGACATGGTACAAGTTGCAAGATCACCCAGCTAGCCTATGATGGGCTGTCACTAGATAGGCTTAACTGTCAACTTTCCCATGGCTGCGTCATTCTCAGCCCGAGCTACACTCAAGAGTACACGATCAATGAAGCGCTAAGGGGAAAGTAGAAATCCTGCTTGATACAAGTTGCCGAGTAAGCGATCAATGAAACCCTATGGTGAAAATCAAACTCCGGCATGATACAAGTTGCAAGATCACCCAGCTAGCCTATGATGGGTTGTCACTAGATAGGCTTAACTGTCAACTTTCCCATGGCTGCGACCTTCTCAGCCAGAGCTACACTCAAGAGTACACGATCAATGAAACCCTATGGGGAAAATCAAACTCCGACATGGTACAAGTTGCAAGCTCACCCAGCTAGCCTATGATGGGCTGTCACTAGATAGGCTTAACTGTCAACTTTCCCATGGCTGCGTCATTCTCAGCCCGAGCTACACTCAAGAGTACACGATCAATGAAGCGCTAAGGGGAAAGTAGAAATCCTGCTTGATACAAGTTGCCGAGTAAGCGATCAATGAAACCCTATGGTGAAAATCAAACTCCGGCATGATACAAGTTGCAAGATCACCCAGCTAGCCTATGATGGGTTGTCACTAGATAGGCTTAACTGTCAACTTTCCCATGGCTGCGACCTTCTCAGCCCGAGCTACACACAAGAGTACACGATCAATGAAACCCTATGGGGAAAATCAAACTCCGACATGGTACAAGTTGCAAGATCACCCAGCTAGCCTATGATGGGCTGTCACTAGATAGGCTTAACTGTCAACTTTCCCATGGCTGCGTCATTCTCAGCCCGAGCTACACTCAAGAGTACACGATCAATGAAGCGCTAAGGGGAAAGTAGAAATCCTGCTTCATACAAGTTGCCGAGTAAGCGATCAATGAAACCCTATGGTGAAAATCAAACTCCGGCATGATACAAGTTGCAAGATCACCCAGCTAGCCTATGATGGGTTGTCACTAGATAGGCTTAACTGTTAACTTTCCCATGGCTGCGACCTTCTCAGCCAGAGCTACACTCAAGAGTACACGATCAATGAAACCCTATGGGGAAAATCAAACTCCGACATGGTACAAGTTGCAAGCTCACCCAGCTAGCCTATGATGGGCTGTCACTAGATAGGCTTAACTGTCAACTTTCCCATGGCTGCGTCATTCTCAGCCCGAGCTACACTCAAGAGTACACGATTAATGAAGCGCTAAGGGGAAAGTAGAAATCCTGCTTGATTCAAGTTGCCGAGTAAGCGATCAATGAAACCCTATGGTGAAAATCAAACTCCGGCATGATACAAGTTGCAAGATCACCCAGCTAGCCTATGATGGTTTGTCACTAGATAGGCTTAACTGTCAACTTTCCCATTGCTGCGACCTTCTCAGCCCGAGCTACACACAAGAGTACAAGATCAATGAAACCCTATGGGGAAAATCAAACTCCGACATGGTACAAGTTGCAAGATCACCCAGCTAGCCTATGATGGGCTGTCACTAGATAGGCTTAACTGTCAACTTTCCCATGGCTGCGTCATTCTCAGCCCGAGCTACACTCAAGAGTACACGATCAATGAAGCGCTAAGGGGAAAGTAGAAATCCTGCTTCATACAAGTTGCCGAGTAAGCGATCAATGAAACCCTATGGTGAAAATCAAACTCCGGCATGATACAAGTTGCAAGATCACCCAGCTAGCCTATGATGGGTTGTCACTAGATAGGCTTAACTGTCAACTTTCCCATGGCTGCGACCTTCTCAGCCAGAGCTACACTCAAGAGTTCACGATCAATGAAACCCTATGGGGAAAATCAAACTCCGACATGGTACAAGTTGCAAGCTCACCCAGCTAGCCTATGATGGGCTGTCACTAGATAGGCTTAACTGTCAACTTTCCCATGGCTGCGTCATTCTCAGCCCGAGCTACACTCAAGAGTACACGATCAATGAAGCGCTAAGGGGAAAGTAGAAATCCTGCTTCATACAAGTTGCCGAGTAAGCGATCAATGAAACCCTATGGTGAAAATCAAACTCCGGCATGATACAAGTTGCAAGATCACCCAGCTAGCCTATGATGGGTTGTCACTAGATAGGCTTAACTGTCAACTTTCCCATGGCTGCGACCTTCTCAGCCAGAGCTACACTCAAGAGTACACGATCAATGAAACCCTATGGGGAAAATCAAACTCCGACATGGTACAAGTTGCAAGCTCACCCAGCTAGCCTATGATGGGCTGTCACTAGATAGGCTTAACTGTCAACTTTCCCATGGCTGCGTCATTCTCAGCCCGAGCTACACTCAAGAGTACACGATCAATGAAGCGCAAAGGGGAAAGTAGAAATCCTGCTTCATACAAGTTGCCGAGTAAGCGATCAATGAAACCCTATGGTGAAAATCAAACTCCGGCATGATACAAGTTGCAAGATCACCCAGCTAGCCTATGATGGGTTGTCACTAGATAGGCTTAACTGTCAACTTTCCCATGGCTGCGACCTTCTCAGCCCGAGCTACACACAAGAGTACACGATCAATGAAACCCTATAGGGAAAATCAAACTCCGACATGGTACAAGTTGCAAGATCACCCAGCTAGCCTATGATGGGCTGTCACTAGATAGGCTTAACTGTCAACTTTCCCATGGCTGCGTCATTCTCAGCCCGAGCTACACTCAAGAGTACACGATCAATGAAGCGCTAAGGGGAAAGTAGAAATCCTGCTTCATACAAGTTGCCGAGTAAGCGATCAATGAAACCCTATGGTGAAAATCAAACTCCGGCATGATACAAGTTGCAAGATCACCCAGCTAGCCTATGATGGGTTGTCACTAGATAGGCTTAACTGTCAACTTTCCCATGGCTGCGACCTTCTCAGCCAGAGCTACACTCAAGAGTACACGATCAATGAAACCCTATGGGGAAAATCAAACTCCGACATGGTACAAGTTGCAAGCTCACCCAGCTAGCCTATGATGGGCTGTCACTAGATAGGCTTAACTGTCAACTTTCCCATGGCTGCGTCATTCTCAGCCCGAGCTACACTCAAGAGTACACGATCAATGAAGCGCTAAGGGGAAAGTAGAAATCCTGCTTCATACAAGTTGCCGAGTAAGCGATCAATGAAACCCTATGGTGAAAATCAAACTCCGGCATGATACAAGTTGCAAGATCACCCAGCTAGCCTATGATGGGTTGTCACTAGATAGGCTTAACTGTCAACTTTCCCATGGCTGCGACCTTCTCAGCCCGAGCTACACACAAGAGTACACGATCAATGAAACCCTATGGGGAAAATCAAACTCCGACATGGTACAAGTTGCAAGATCACCCAGCTAGCCTATGATGGGCTGTCACTAGATAGGCTTAACTGTCAACTTTCCCATGGCTGCGTCATTCTCAGCCCGAGCTACACTCAAGAGTACACGATCAATGAAGCGCTAAGGGGAAAGTAGAAATCCTGCTTCATACAAGTTGCCGAGTAAGCGATCAATGAAACCCTATGGTGAAAATCAAACTCCGGCATGATACAAGTTGCAAGATCACCCAGCTAGCCTATGATGGGTTGTCACTAGATAGGCTTAACTGTCAACTTTCCCATGGCTGCGACCTTCTCAGCCAGAGCTACACTCAAGAGTTCACGATCAATGAAACCCTATGGGGAAAATCAAACTCCGACATGGTACAAGTTGCAAGCTCACCCAGCTAGCCTATGATGGGCTGTCACTAGATAGGCTTAACTGTCAACTTTCCCATGGCTGCGTCATTCTCAGCCCGAGCTACACTCAAGAGTACACGATCAATGAAGCGCTAAGGGGAAAGTAGAAATCCTGCTTCATACAAGTTGCCGAGTAAGCGATCAATGAAACCCTATGGTGAAAATCAAACTCCGGCATGATACAAGTTGCAAGATCACCCAGCTAGCCTATGATGGGTTGTCACTAGATAGGCTTAACTGTCAACTTTCCCATGGCTGCGACCTTCTCAGCCAGAGCTACACTCAAGAGTACACGATCAAAGAAACCCTATGGGGAAAATCAAACTCCGACATGGTACAAGTTGCAAGCTCACCCAGCTAGCCTATGATGGGCTGTCACTAGATGGGCTTAACTGTCAACTTTCCCATGGCTGCGTCATTCTCAGCCCGAGCTACACTCAAGAGTACACGATCAATGAAGCGCTAAGGGGAAAGTAGAAATCCTGCTTCATACAAGTTGCCGAGTAAGCGATCAATGAAACCCTATGGTGAAAATCAAACTCCGGCATGATACAAGTTGCAAGATCACCCAGCTAGCCTATGATGGGTTGTCACTAGATAGGCTTAACTGTCAACTTTCCCATGGCTGCGACCTTCTCAGCCCGAGCTACACACAAGAGTACACGATCAATGAAACCCTATGGGGAAAATCAAACTCCGACATGGTACAAGTTGCAAGATCACCCAGCTAGCCTATGATGGGCTGTCACTAGATAGGCTTAACTGTCAACTTTCCCATGGCTGCGTCATTCTCAGCCCGAGCTACACTCAAGAGTACACGATCAATGAAGCGCTAAGGGGAAAGTAGAAATCCTGCTTCATACAAGTTGCCGAGTAAGCGATCAATGAAACCCTATGGTGAAAATCAAACTCCGGCATGATACAAGTTGCAAGATCACCCAGCTAGCCTATGATGGGTTGTCACTAGATAGGCTTAACTGTCAACTTTCCCATGGCTGCGACCTTCTCAGCCCTAGCTACACTCAAGAGTACACGATCAATGAAACCCTATGGGGAAAATCAAACTCCGACATGGTACAAGTTGCAAGATCACCCAGCTAGCCTATGATGGGCTGTCACTAGATAAGCTTAACTGTCAACTTTCCCATGGCTGCGTCATTCTCAGCCCGAGCTACACTCAAGAGTACACGATCAATGAAGCGCTAAGGGGAAAGTAGAAATCCTGCTTGATACAAGTTGCCGAGTAAGCGATCAATGAAACCCTATGGTGAAAATCAAACTCCGGCATGATACAAGTTGCAAGATCACCCAGCTAGCCTATGATGGGTTGTCACTAGATAGGCTTAACTGTCAACTTTCCCATGGCTGCGACCTTCTCAGCCAGAGCTACACTCAAGAGTACACGATCAATGAAACCCTATGGGGAAAATCAAACTCCGACATGGTACAAGTTGCAAGATCACCCAGCTAGCCTATGATGGGCTGTCACTAGATAGGCTTAACTGTCAACTTTCCCATGGCTGCGTCATTCTCAGCCCGATCTACACTCAAGAGTACACGATCAATGAAGCGCTAAGGGGAAAGTAGAAATCCTGCTTGATACAAGTTGCCGAGTAAGCGATCAATGAAACCCTATGGTGAAAATCAAACTCCGGCATGATACAAGTTGCAAGATCACCCAGCTAGCCTATGATGGGTTGTCACTAGATAGGCTTAACTGTCAACTTTTCCATGGCTGCGACCTTCTCAGCCCGAGCTACACACAAGAGTACACGATCAATGAAACCCTATGGGGAAAATCAAACTCCGACATGGTACAAGTTGCAAGATCACCCAGCTAGCCTATGATGGGCTGTCACTAGATAGGCTTAACTGTCAACTTTCCCATGGCTGCGTCATTCTCAGCCCGAGCTACACTCAAGAGTACACGGTCAATGAAGCGCTAAGGGGAAAGTAGAAATCCTGCTTCATACAAGTTGCCGAGTAAGCGATCAATGAAACCCTATGGTGAAAATCAAACTCCGGCATGATACAAGTTGCAAGATCACCCAGCTAGCCTATGATGGGTTGTCACTAGATAGGCTTAACTGTCAACTTTCCCATGGCTGCGACCTTCTCAGCCAGAGCTACACTCAAGAGTACACGATCATTGAAACCCTATGGGGAAAATCAAACTCCGACATGGTACAAGTTGCAAGATCACCCAGCTAGCCTATGATGGGCTGTCACTAGATAGGCTTAACTGTCAACTTTCCCATGGCTGCGTCATTCTCAGCCCGAGCTACACTCAAGAGTACACGATCAATGAAGCGCTAAGGGGAAAGTAGAAATCCTGCTTCATACAAGTTGCCGAGTAAGCGATCAATGAAACCCTATGGTGAAAATCAAACTCCGGCATGATACAAGTTGCAAGATCACCCAGCTAGCCTATGATGGGTTGTCACTAGATTGGCTTAACTGTCAACTTTCCCATGGCTGCGACCTTCTCAGCCAGAGCTACACTCAAGAGTACACGATCATTGAAACCCTATGGGGAAAATCAAACTCCGAAATGGTACAAGTTGCAAGATCACCCAGCTAGCCTATGATGGGCTGTCACTAGATAGGCTTAACTGTCAACTTTCCCATGGCTGCGTCATTCTCAGCCCGATCTACACTCAAGAGTACACGATCAATGAAGCGCTAAGGGGAAAGTAGAAATCCTGCTTGATACAAGTTGCCGAGTAAGCGATCAATGAAACCCTATGGTGAAAATCAAACTCCGGCATGATACAAGTTGCAAGATCACCCAGCTAGCCTATGATGGGTTGTCACTAGATAGGCTTAACTGTCAACTTTCCCATGGCTGCGACCTTCTCAGCCCGAGCTACACACAAGAGTACACGATCAATGAAACCCTATGGGGAAAATCAAACTCCGACATGGTACAAGTTGCAAGATCACCCAGCTAGCCTATGATGGGCTGTCACTAGATAGGCTTAACTGTCAACTTTCCCATGGCTGCGTCATTCTCAGCCCGAGCTACACTCAAGAGTACACGATCAATGAAGCGCTAAGGGGAAAGTAGAAATCCTGCTTCATACAAGTTGCCGAGTAAGCGATCAATGAAACCCTATGGTGAAAATCAAACTCCGGCATGATACAAGTTGCAAGATCACCCAGCTAGCCTATGATGGGTTGTCACTAGATAGGCTTAACTGTCAACTTTCCCATGGCTGCGACCTTCTCAGCCAGAGCTACACTCAAGAGTACACAATCAATGAAACCCTATGGGGAAAATCAAACTCCGACATGGTACAAGTTGCAAGCTCACCCAGCTAGCCTATGATGGGCTGTCACTAGATGGGCTTAACTGTCAACTTTCCCATGGCTGCGTCATTCTCAGCCCGAGCTACACTCAAGAGTACACGATCAATGAAGCGCTAAGGGGAAAGTAGAAATCCTGCTTGATACAAGTTGCCGAGTAAGCGATCAATGAAACCCTATGGTGAAAATCAAACTCCGGCATGATACAAGTTGCAAGATCACCCAGCTAGCCTATGATGGGTTGTCACTAGATAGGCTTAACTGTCAACTTTCCCATGGCTGCGACCTTCTCAGCCCGAGCTACACACAAGAGTACAAGATCAATGAAACCCTATGGGGAAAATCAAACTCCGACATGGTACAAGTTGCAAGATCACCCAGCTAGCCTATGATGGGCTGTCACTAGATAGGCTTAACTGTCAACTTTCCCATGGCTGCGTCATTCTCAGCCCGAGCTACACTCAAGAGTACACGATCAATGAAGCGCTAAGGGGAAAGTAGAAATCCTGCTTGATACAAGTTGCCGAGTAAGCGATCAATGAAACCCTATGGTGAAAATCAAACTCCGGCATGATACAAGTTGCAAGATCACCCAGCTAGCCTATGATGGGTTGTCACTAGATAGGCTTAACTGTCAACTTTCCCATGGCTGCGACCTTCTCAGCCAGAGCTACACTCAAGAGTACACGATCAATGAAACCCTATGGGGAAAATCAAACTCCGACATGGTACAAGTTGCAAGCTCACCCAGCTAGCCTATGATGGGCTGTCACTAGATAGGCTTAACTGTCAACTTTCCCATGGCTGCGTCATTCTCAGCCCGAGCTACACTCAAGAGTACACGATCAATGAAGCGCTAAGGGGAAAGTAGAAATCCTGCTTGATACAAGTTGCCGAGTAAGCGATCAATGAAACCCTATGGTGAAAATCAAACTCCGGCATGATACAAGTTGCAAGATCACCCAGCTAGCCTATGATGGGTTGTCACTAGATAGGCTTAACTGTCAACTTTCCCATGGCTGCGACCTTCTCAGCCCGAGCTACACACAAGAGTACACGATCAATGAAACCCTATGGGGAAAATCAAACTCCGACATGGTACAAGTTGCAAGATCACCCAGCTAGCCTATGATGGGCTGTCACTAGATAGGCTTAACTGTCAACTTTCCCATGGCTGCGTCATTCTCAGCCCGAGCTACACTCAAGAGTACACGATCAATGAAGCGCTAAGGGGAAAGTAGAAATCCTGCTTCATACAAGTTGCCGAGTAAGCGATCAATGAAACCCTATGGTGAAAATCAAACTCCGGCATGATACAAGTTGCAAGATCACCCAGCTAGCCTATGATGGGTTGTCACTAGATAGGCTTAACTGTTAACTTTCCCATGGCTGCGACCTTCTCAGCCAGAGCTACACTCAAGAGTACACGATCAATGAAACCCTATGGGGAAAATCAAACTCCGACATGGTACAAGTTGCAAGCTCACCCAGCTAGCCTATGATGGGCTGTCACTAGATAGGCTTAACTGTCAACTTTCCCATGGCTGCGTCATTCTCAGCCCGAGCTACACTCAAGAGTACACGATCAATGAAGCGCTAAGGGGAAAGTAGAAATCCTGCTTGATTCAAGTTGCCGAGTAAGCGATCAATGAAACCCTATGGTGAAAATCAAACTCCGGCATGATACAAGTTGCAAGATCACCCAGCTAGCCTATGATGGTTTGTCACTAGATAGGCTTAACTGTCAACTTTCCCATTGCTGCGACCTTCTCAGCCCGAGCTACACACAAGAGTACAAGATCAATGAAACCCTATGGGGAAAATCAAACTCCGACATGGTACAAGTTGCAAGATCACCCAGCTAGCCTATGATGGGCTGTCACTAGATAGGCTTAACTGTCAACTTTCCCATGGCTGCGTCATTCTCAGCCCGAGCTACACTCAAGAGTACACGATCAATGAAGCGCTAAGGGGAAAGTAGAAATCCTGCTTCATACAAGTTGCCGAGTAAGCGATCAATGAAACCCTATGGTGAAAATCAAACTCCGGCATGATACAAGTTGCAAGATCACCCAGCTAGCCTATGATGGGTTGTCACTAGATAGGCTTAACTGTCAACTTTCCCATGGCTGCGACCTTCTCAGCCAGAGCTACACTCAAGAGTTCACGATCAATGAAACCCTATGGGGAAAATCAAACTCCGACATGGTACAAGTTGCAAGCTCACCCAGCTAGCCTATGATGGGCTGTCACTAGATAGGCTTAACTGTCAACTTTCCCATGGCTGCGTCATTCTCAGCCCGAGCTACACTCAAGAGTACACGATCAATGAAGCGCTAAGGGGAAAGTATGAAATCCTGCTTCATACAAGTTGCCGAGTAAGCGATCAATGAAACCCTATGGTGAAAATCAACTCCGGCATGATACAAGTTGCAAGATCACCCAGCTAGCCTATGATGGGTTGTCACTAGATAGGCTTAACTGTCAACTTTCCCATGGCTGCGACCTTCTCAGCCAGAGCTACACTCAAGAGTACACGATCAATGAAACCCTATGGGGAAAATCAAACTCCGACATGGTACAAGTTGCAAGCTCACCCAGCTAGCCTATGATGGGCTGTCACTAGATAGGCTTAACTGTCAACTTTCCCATGGCTGCGTCATTCTCAGCCCGAGCTACACTCAAGAGTACACGATCAATGAAGCGCAAAGGGAAGTAGAAATCCTGCTTCATACAAGTTGCCGAGTAAGCGATCAATGAAACCCTATGGTGAAAATCAAACTCCGGCATGATACAAGTTGCAAGATCACCCAGCTAGCCTATGATGGGTTGTCACTAGATAGGCTTAACTGTCAACTTTCCCATGGCTGCGACCTTCTCAGCCCGAGCTACACACAAGAGTACACGATCAATGAAACCCTATGGGGAAAATCAAACTCCGACATGGTACAAGTTGCAAGATCACCCAGCTAGCCTATGATGGGCTGTCACTAGATAGGCTTAACTGTCAACTTTCCCATGGCTGCGTCATTCTCAGCCCGAGCTACACTCAAGAGTACACGATCAATGAAGCGCTAAGGGGAAAGTAGAAATCCTGCTTCATACAAGTTGCCGAGTAAGCGATCAATGAAACCCTATGGTGAAAATCAAACACCGGCATGATACAAGTTGCAAGATCACCCAGCTAGCCTATGATGGGTTGTCACTAGATAGGCTTAACTGTCAACTTCTCCATGGCTGCGACCTTCTCAGCCAGAGCTACACTCAATACACGATCAAAGAAACCCTATGGGGAAAATCAAACTCCGACATGGTACAAGTTGCAAGCTCACCCAGCTAGCCTATGATGGGCTGTCACTAGATGGGCTTAACTGTCAACTTTCCCATGGCTGCGTCATTCTCAGCCCGAGCTACACTCAAGAGTACACGATCAATGAAGCGCTAAGGGGAAAGTAGAAATCCTGCTTCATACAAGTTGCCGAGTAAGCGATCAATGAAACCCTATGGTGAAAATCAAACTCCGGCATGATACAAGTTGCAAGATCACCCAGCTAGCCTATGATGGGTTGTCACTAGATAGGCTTAACTGTCAACTTTCCCATGGCTGCGACCTTCTCAGCCCGAGCTACACACAAGAGTACACGATCAATGAAACCCTATGGGGAAAATCAAACTCCGACATGGTACAAGTTGCAAGATCACCCAGCTAGCCTATGATGGGCTGTCACTAGATAGGCTTAACTGTCAACTTTCCCATGGCTGCGTCATTCTCAGCCCGAGCTACACTCAAGAGTACACGATCAATGAAGCGCTAAGGGGAAAGTAGAAATCCTGCTTCATACAAGTTGCCGAGTAAGCGATCAATGAAACCCTATGGTGAAAATCAAACTCCGGCATGATACAAGTTGCAAGATCACCCAGCTAGCCTATGATGGGTTGTCACTAGATAGGCTTAACTGTCAACTTTCCCATGGCTGCGACCTTCTCAGCCCTAGCTACACTCAAGAGTACACGATCAATGAAACCCTATGGGGAAAATCAAACTCCGACATGGTACAAGTTGCAAGATCACCCAGCTAGCCTATGATGGGCTGTCACTAGATAAGCTTAACTGTCAACTTTCCCATGGCTGCGTCATTCTCAGCCCGAGCTACACTCAAGAGTACACGATCAATGAAGCGCTAAGGGGAAAGTAGAAATCCTGCTTGATACAAGTTGCCGAGTAAGCGATCAATGAAACCCTATGGTGAAAATCAAACTCCGGCATGATACAAGTTGCAAGATCACCCAGCTAGCCTATGATGGGTTGTCACTAGATAGGCTTAACTGTCAACTTTCCCATGGCTGCGACCTTCTCAGCCAGAGCTACACTCAAGAGTACACGATCAATGAAACCCTATGGGGAAAATCAAACTCCGACATGGTACAAGTTGCAAGATCACCCAGCTAGCCTATGATGGGCTGTCACTAGATAGGCTTAACTGTCAACTTTCCCATGGCTGCGTCATTCTCAGCCCGATCTACACTCAAGAGTACACGATCAATGAAGCGCTAAGGGGAAAGTAGAAATCCTGCTTGATACAAGTTGCCGAGTAAGCGATCAATGAAACCCTATGGTGAAAATCAAACTCCGGCATGATACAAGTTGCAAGATCACCCAGCTAGCCTATGATGGGTTGTCACTAGATAGGCTTAACTGTCAACTTTTCCATGGCTGCGACCTTCTCAGCCCGAGCTACACACAAGAGTACACGATCAATGAAACCCTATGGGGAAAATCAAACTCCGACATGGTACAAGTTGCAAGATCACCCAGCTAGCCTATGATGGGCTGTCACTAGATAGGCTTAACTGTCAACTTTCCCATGGCTGCGTCATTCTCAGCCCGAGCTACACTCAAGAGTACACGGTCAATGAAGCGCTAAGGGGAAAGTAGAAATCCTGCTTCATACAAGTTGCCGAGTAAGCGATCAATGAAACCCTATGGTGAAAATCAAACTCCGGCATGATACAAGTTGCAAGATCACCCAGCTAGCCTATGATGGGTTGTCACTAGATAGGCTTAACTGTCAACTTTCCCATGGCTGCGACCTTCTCAGCCAGAGCTACACTCAAGAGTACACGATCATTGAAACCCTATGGGGAAAATCAAACTCCGACATGGTACAAGTTGCAAGATCACCCAGCTAGCCTATGATGGGCTGTCACTAGATAGGCTTAACTGTCAACTTTCCCATGGCTGCGTCATTCTCAGCCCGAGCTACACTCAAGAGTACACGATCAATGAAGCGCTAAGGGGAAAGTAGAAATCCTGCTTCATACAAGTTGCCGAGTAAGCGATCAATGAAACCCTATGGTGAAAATCAAACTCCGGCATGATACAAGTTGCAAGATCACCCAGCTAGCCTATGATGGGTTGTCACTAGATTGGCTTAACTGTCAACTTTCCCATGGCTGCGACCTTCTCAGCCAGAGCTACACTCAAGAGTACACGATCATTGAAACCCTATGGGGAAAATCAAACTCCGAAATGGTACAAGTTGCAAGATCACCCAGCTAGCCTATGATGGGCTGTCACTAGATAGGCTTAACTGTCAACTTTCCCATGGCTGCGTCATTCTCAGCCCGATCTACACTCAAGAGTACACGATCAATGAAGCGCTAAGGGGAAAGTAGAAATCCTGCTTGATACAAGTTGCCGAGTAAGCGATCAATGAAACCCTATGGTGAAAATCAAACTCCGGCATGATACAAGTTGCAAGATCACCCAGCTAGCCTATGATGGGTTGTCACTAGATAGGCTTAACTGTCAACTTTCCCATGGCTGCGACCTTCTCAGCCCGAGCTACACACAAGAGTACACGATCAATGAAACCCTATGGGGAAAATCAAACTCCGACATGGTACAAGTTGCAAGATCACCCAGCTAGCCTATGATGGGCTGTCACTAGATAGGCTTAACTGTCAACTTTCCCATGGCTGCGTCATTCTCAGCCCGAGCTACACTCAAGAGTACACGATCAATGAAGCGCTAAGGGGAAAGTAGAAATCCTGCTTCATACAAGTTGCCGAGTAAGCGATCAATGAAACCCTATGGTGAAAATCAAACTCCGGCATGATACAAGTTGCAAGATCACCCAGCTAGCCTATGATGGGTTGTCACTAGATAGGCTTAACTGTCAACTTTCCCATGGCTGCGACCTTCTCAGCCAGAGCTACACTCAAGAGTACACAATCAATGAAACCCTATGGGGAAAATCAAACTCCGACATGGTACAAGTTGCAAGCTCACCCAGCTAGCCTATGATGGGCTGTCACTAGATGGGCTTAACTGTCAACTTTCCCATGGCTGCGTCATTCTCAGCCCGAGCTACACTCAAGAGTACACGATCAATGAAGCGCTAAGGGGAAAGTAGAAATCCTGCTTGATACAAGTTGCCGAGTAAGCGATCAATGAAACCCTATGGTGAAAATCAAACTCCGGCATGATACAAGTTGCAAGATCACCCAGCTAGCCTATGATGGGTTGTCACTAGATAGGCTTAACTGTCAACTTTCCCATGGCTGCGACCTTCTCAGCCCGAGCTACACACAAGAGTACAAGATCAATGAAACCCTATGGGGAAAATCAAACTCCGACATGGTACAAGTTGCAAGATCACCCAGCTAGCCTATGATGGGCTGTCACTAGATAGGCTTAACTGTCAACTTTCCCATGGCTGCGTCATTCTCAGCCCGAGCTACACTCAAGAGTACACGATCAATGAAGCGCTAAGGGGAAAGTAGAAATCCTGCTTGATACAAGTTGCCGAGTAAGCGATCAATGAAACCCTATGGTGAAAATCAAACTCCGGCATGATACAAGTTGCAAGATCACCCAGCTAGCCTATGATGGGTTGTCACTAGATAGGCTTAACTGTCAACTTTCCCATGGCTGCGACCTTCTCAGCCAGAGCTACACTCAAGAGTACACGATCAATGAAACCCTATGGGGAAAATCAAACTCCGACATGGTACAAGTTGCAAGCTCACCCAGCTAGCCTATGATGGGCTGTCACTAGATAGGCTTAACTGTCAACTTTCCCATGGCTGCGTCATTCTCAGCCCGAGCTACACTCAAGAGTACACGATCAATGAAGCGCTAAGGGGAAAGTAGAAATCCTGCTTGATACAAGTTGCCGAGTAAGCGATCAATGAAACCCTATGGTGAAAATCAAACTCCGGCATGATACAAGTTGCAAGATCACCCAGCTAGCCTATGATGGGTTGTCACTAGATAGGCTTAACTGTTAACTTTCCCATGGCTGCGACCTTCTCAGCCAGAGCTACACTCAAGAGTACACGATCAATGAAACCCTATGGGGAAAATCAAACTCCGACATGGTACAAGTTGCAAGCTCACCCAGCTAGCCTATGATGGGCTGTCACTAGATAGGCTTAACTGTCAACTTTCCCATGGCTGCGTCATTCTCAGCCCGAGCTACACTCAAGAGTACACGATCAATGAAGCGCTAAGGGGAAAGTAGAAATCCTGCTTGATTCAAGTTGCCGAGTAAGCGATCAATGAAACCCTATGGTGAAAATCAAACTCCGGCATGATACAAGTTGCAAGATCACCCAGCTAGCCTATGATGGTTTGTCACTAGATAGGCTTAACTGTCAACTTTCCCATTGCTGCGACCTTCTCAGCCCGAGCTACACACAAGAGTACAAGATCAATGAAACCCTATGGGGAAAATCAAACTCCGACATGGTACAAGTTGCAAGATCACCCAGCTAGCCTATGATGGGCTGTCACTAGATAGGCTTAACTGTCAACTTTCCCATGGCTGCGTCATTCTCAGCCCGAGCTACACTCAAGAGTACACGATCAATGAAGCGCTAAGGGGAAAGTAGAAATCCTGCTTCATACAAGTTGCCGAGTAAGCGATCAATGAAACCCTATGGTGAAAATCAAACTCCGGCATGATACAAGTTGCAAGATCACCCAGCTAGCCTATGATGGGTTGTCACTAGATAGGCTTAACTGTCAACTTTCCCATGGCTGCGACCTTCTCAGCCAGAGCTACACTCAAGAGTTCACGATCAATGAAACCCTATGGGGAAAATCAAACTCCGACATGGTACAAGTTGCAAGCTCACCCAGCTAGCCTATGATGGGCTGTCACTAGATAGGCTTAACTGTCAACTTTCCCATGGCTGCGTCATTCTCAGCCCGAGCTACACTCAAGAGTACACGATCAATGAAGCGCTAAGGGGAAAGTAGAAATCCTGCTTCATACAAGTTGCCGAGTAAGCGATCAATGAAACCCTATGGTGAAAATCAAACTCCGGCATGATACAAGTTGCAAGATCACCCAGCTAGCCTATGATGGGTTGTCACTAGATAGGCTTAACTGTCAACTTTCCCATGGCTGCGACCTTCTCAGCCAGAGCTACACTCAAGAGTACACGATCAATGAAACCCTATGGGGAAAATCAAACTCCGACATGGTACAAGTTGCAAGCTCACCCAGCTAGCCTATGATGGGCTGTCACTAGATAGGCTTAACTGTCAACTTTCCCATGGCTGCGTCATTCTCAGCCCGAGCTACACTCAAGAGTACACGATCAATGAAGCGCAAAGGGGAAAGTAGAAATCCTGCTTCATACAAGTTGCCGAGTAAGCGATCAATGAAACCCTATGGTGAAAATCAAACTCCGGCATGATACAAGTTGCAAGATCACCCAGCTAGCCTATGATGGGTTGTCACTAGATAGGCTTAACTGTCAACTTTCCCATGGCTGCGACCTTCTCAGCCCGAGCTACACACAAGAGTACACGATCAATGAAACCCTATGGGGAAAATCAAACTCCGACATGGTACAAGTTGCAAGATCACCCAGCTAGCCTATGATGGGCTGTCACTAGATAGGCTTAACTGTCAACTTTCCCATGGCTGCGTCATTCTCAGCCCGAGCTACACTCAAGAGTACACGATCAATGAAGCGCTAAGGGGAAAGTAGAAATCCTGCTTCATACAAGTTGCCGAGTAAGCGATCAATGAAACCCTATGGTGAAAATCAAACTCCAGCATGATACAAGTTGCAAGATCACCCAGCTAGCCTATGATGGGTTGTCACTAGATAGGCTTAACTGTCAACTTTCCCATGGCTGCGACCTTCTCAGCCAGAGCTACACTCAAGAGTACACGATCAATGAAACCCTATGGGGAAAATCAAACTCCGACATGGTACAAGTTGCAAGCTCACCCAGCTAGCCTATGATGGGCTGTCACTAGATAGGCTTAACTGTCAACTTTCCCATGGCTGCGTCATTCTCAGCCCGAGCTACACTCAAGAGTACACGATCAATGAAGCGCTAAGGGGAAAGTAGAAATCCTGCTTCATACAAGTTGCCGAGTAAGCGATCAATGAAACCCTATGGTGAAAATCAAACTCCGGCATGATACAAGTTGCAAGATCACCCAGCTAGCCTATGATGGGTTGTCACTAGATAGGCTTAACTGTCAACTTTCCCATGGCTGCGACCTTCTCAGCCCGAGCTACACACAAGAGTACACGATCAATGAAACCCTATGGGGAAAATCAAACTCCGACATGGTACAAGTTGCAAGATCACCCAGCTAGCCTATGATGGGCTGTCACTAGATAGGCTTAACTGTCAACTTTCCCATGGCTGCGTCATTCTCAGCCCGAGCTACACTCAAGAGTACACGATCAATGAAGCGCTAAGGGGAAAGTAGAAATCCTGCTTCATACAAGTTGCCGAGTAAGCGATCAATGAAACCCTATGGTGAAAATCAAACTCCGGCATGATACAAGTTGCAAGATCACCCAGCTAGCCTATGATGGGTTGTCACTAGATAGGCTTAACTGTCAACTTTCCCATGGCTGCGACCTTCTCAGCCAGAGCTACACTCAAGAGTTCACGATCAATGAAACCCTATGGGGAAAATCAAACTCCGACATGGTACAAGTTGCAAGCTCACCCAGCTAGCCTATGATGGGCTGTCACTAGATAGGCTTAACTGTCAACTTTCCCATGGCTGCGTCATTCTCAGCCCGAGCTACACTCAAGAGTACACGATCAATGAAGCGCTAAGGGGAAAGTAGAAATCCTGCTTCATACAAGTTGCCGAGTAAGCGATCAATGAAACCCTATGGTGAAAATCAAACTCCGGCATGATACAAGTTGCAAGATCACCCAGCTAGCCTATGATGGGTTGTCACTAGATAGGCTTAACTGTCAACTTTCCCATGGCTGCGACCTTCTCAGCCAGAGCTACACTCAAGAGTACACGATCAAAGAAACCCTATGGGGAAAATCAAACTCCGACATGGTACAAGTTGCAAGCTCACCCAGCTAGCCTATGATGGGCTGTCACTAGATGGGCTTAACTGTCAACTTTCCCATGGCTGCGTCATTCTCAGCCCGAGCTACACTCAAGAGTACACGATCAATGAAGCGCTAAGGGGAAAGTAGAAATCCTGCTTCATACAAGTTGCCGAGTAAGCGATCAATGAAACCCTATGGTGAAAATCAAACTCCGGCATGATACAAGTTGCAAGATCACCCAGCTAGCCTATGATGGGTTGTCACTAGATAGGCTTAACTGTCAACTTTCCCATGGCTGCGACCTTCTCAGCCCGAGCTACACACAAGAGTACACGATCAATGAAACCCTATGGGGAAAATCAAACTCCGACATGGTACAAGTTGCAAGATCACCCAGCTAGCCTATGATGGGCTGTCACTAGATAGGCTTAACTGTCAACTTTCCCATGGCTGCGTCATTCTCAGCCCGAGCTACACTCAAGAGTACACGATCAATGAAGCGCTAAGGGGAAAGTAGAAATCCTGCTTCATACAAGTTGCCGAGTAAGCGATCAATGAAACCCTATGGTGAAAATCAAACTCCGGCATGATACAAGTTGCAAGATCACCCAGCTAGCCTATGATGGGTTGTCACTAGATAGGCTTAACTGTCAACTTTCCCATGGCTGCGACCTTCTCAGCCCGAGCTACACACAAGAGTACACGATCAATGAAACCCTATGGGGAAAATCAAACTCCGACATGGTACAAGTTGCAAGATCACCCAGCTAGCCTATGATGGGCTGTCACTAGATAGGCTTAACTGTCAACTTTCCCATGGCTGCGTCATTCTCAGCCCGAGCTACACTCAAGAGTACACGATCAATGAAGCGCTAAGGGGAAAGTAGAAATCCTGCTTCATACAAGTTGCCGAGTAAGCGATCAATGAAACCCTATGGTGAAAATCAAACTCCGGCATGATACAAGTTGCAAGATCACCCAGCTAGCCTATGATGGGTTGTCACTAGATAGGCTTAACTGTCAACTTTCCCATGGCTGCGACCTTCTCAGCCCTAGCTACACTCAAGAGTACACGATCAATGAAACCCTATGGGGAAAATCAAACTCCGACATGGTACAAGTTGCAAGATCACCCAGCTAGCCTATGATGGGCTGTCACTAGATAAGCTTAACTGTCAACTTTCCCATGGCTGCGTCATTCTCAGCCCGAGCTACACTCAAGAGTACACGATCAATGAAGCGCTAAGGGGAAAGTAGAAATCCTGCTTGATACAAGTTGCCGAGTAAGCGATCAATGAAACCCTATGGTGAAAATCAAACTCCGGCATGATACAAGTTGCAAGATCACCCAGCTAGCCTATGATGGGTTGTCACTAGATAGGCTTAACTGTCAACTTTCCCATGGCTGCGACCTTCTCAGCCAGAGCTACACTCAAGAGTACACGATCAATGAAACCCTATGGGGAAAATCAAACTCCGACATGGTACAAGTTGCAAGATCACCCAGCTAGCCTATGATGGGCTGTCACTAGATAGGCTTAACTGTCAACTTTCCCATGGCTGCGTCATTCTCAGCCCGATCTACACTCAAGAGTACACGATCAATGAAGCGCTAAGGGGAAAGTAGAAATCCTGCTTGATACAAGTTGCCGAGTAAGCGATCAATGAAACCCTATGGTGAAAATCAAACTCCGGCATGATACAAGTTGCAAGATCACCCAGCTAGCCTATGATGGGTTGTCACTAGATAGGCTTAACTGTCAACTTTTCCATGGCTGCGACCTTCTCAGCCCGAGCTACACACAAGAGTACACGATCAATGAAACCCTATGGGGAAAATCAAACTCCGACATGGTACAAGTTGCAAGATCACCCAGCTAGCCTATGATGGGCTGTCACTAGATAGGCTTAACTGTCAACTTTCCCATGGCTGCGTCATTCTCAGCCCGAGCTACACTCAAGAGTACACGGTCAATGAAGCGCTAAGGGGAAAGTAGAAATCCTGCTTCATACAAGTTGCCGAGTAAGCGATCAATGAAACCCTATGGTGAAAATCAAACTCCGGCATGATACAAGTTGCAAGATCACCCAGCTAGCCTATGATGGGTTGTCACTAGATAGGCTTAACTGTCAACTTTCCCATGGCTGCGACCTTCTCAGCCAGAGCTACACTCAAGAGTACACGATCATTGAAACCCTATGGGGAAAATCAAACTCCGACATGGTACAAGTTGCAAGATCACCCAGCTAGCCTATGATGGGCTGTCACTAGATAGGCTTAACTGTCAACTTTCCCATGGCTGCGTCATTCTCAGCCCGAGCTACACTCAAGAGTACACGATCAATGAAGCGCTAAGGGGAAAGTAGAAATCCTGCTTCATACAAGTTGCCGAGTAAGCGATCAATGAAACCCTATGGTGAAAATCAAACTCCGGCATGATACAAGTTGCAAGATCACCCAGCTAGCCTATGATGGGTTGTCACTAGATAGGCTTAACTGTCAACTTTCCCATGGCTGCGACCTTCTCAGCCCTAGCTACACTCAAGAGTACACGATCAATGAAACCCTATGGGGAAAATCAAAGTCCGACATGGTACAAGTTGCAAGATCACCCAGCTAGCCTATGATGGGCTGTCACTAGATAAGCTTAACTGTCAACTTTCCCATGGCTGCGTCATTCTCAGCCCGAGCTACACTCAAGAGTACACGATCAATGAAGCGCTAAGGGGAAAGTAGAAATCCTGCTTGATACAAGTTGCCGAGTAAGCGATCAATGAAACCCTATGGTGAAAATCAAACTCCGGCATGATACAAGTTGCAAGATCACCCAGCTAGCCTATGATGGGTTGTCACTAGATAGGCTTAACTGTCAACTTTCCCATGGCTGCGACCTTCTCAGCCAGAGCTACACTCAAGAGTACACGATCAATGAAACCCTATGGGGAAAATCAAACTCCGACATGGTACAAGTTGCAAGATCACCCAGCTAGCCTATGATGGGCTGTCACTAGATAGGCTTAACTGTCAACTTTCCCATGGCTGCGTCATTCTCAGCCCGATCTACACTCAAGAGTACACGATCAATGAAGCGCTAAGGGGAAAGTAGAAATCCTGCTTGATACAAGTTGCCGAGTAAGCGATCAATGAAACCCTATGGTGAAAATCAAACTCCGGCATGATACAAGTTGCAAGATCACCCAGCTAGCCTATGATGGGTTGTCACTAGATAGGCTTAACTGTCAACTTTTCCATGGCTGCGACCTTCTCAGCCCGAGCTACACACAAGAGTACACGATCAATGAAACCCTATGGGGAAAATCAAACTCCGACATGGTACAAGTTGCAAGATCACCCAGCTAGCCTATGATGGGCTGTCACTAGATAGGCTTAACTGTCAACTTTCCCATGGCTGCGTCATTCTCAGCCCGAGCTACACTCAAGAGTACACGGTCAATGAAGCGCTAAGGGGAAAGTAGAAATCCTGCTTCATACAAGTTGCCGAGTAAGCGATCAATGAAACCCTATGGTGAAAATCAAACTCCGGCATGATACAAGTTGCAAGATCACCCAGCTAGCCTATGATGGGTTGTCACTAGATAGGCTTAACTGTCAACTTTCCCATGGCTGCGACCTTCTCAGCCAGAGCTACACTCAAGAGTACACGATCATTGAAACCCTATGGGGAAAATCAAACTCCGACATGGTACAAGTTGCAAGATCACCCAGCTAGCCTATGATGGGCTGTCACTAGATAGGCTTAACTGTCAACTTTCCCATGGCTGCGTCATTCTCAGCCCGAGCTACACTCAAGAGTACACGATCAATGAAGCGCTAAGGGGAAAGTAGAAATCCTGCTTCATACAAGTTGCCGAGTAAGCGATCAATGAAACCCTATGGTGAAAATCAAACTCCGGCATGATACAAGTTGCAAGATCACCCAGCTAGCCTATGATGGGTTGTCACTAGATAGGCTTAACTGTCAACTTTCCCATGGCTGCGACCTTCTCAGCCAGAGCTACACTCAAGAGTACACGATCATTGAAACCCTATGGGGAAAATCAAACTCCGAAATGGTACAAGTTGCAAGATCACCCAGCTAGCCTATGATGGGCTGTCACTAGATAGGCTTAACTGTCAACTTTCCCATGGCTGCGTCATTCTCAGCCCGATCTACACTCAAGAGTACACGATCAATGAAGCGCTAAGGGGAAAGTAGAAATCCTGCTTGATACAAGTTGCCGAGTAAGCGATCAATGAAACCCTATGGTGAAAATCAAACTCCGGCATGATACAAGTTGCAAGATCACCCAGCTAGCCTATGATGGGTTGTCACTAGATAGGCTTAACTGTCAACTTTCCCATGGCTGCGACCTTCTCAGCCCGAGCTACACACAAGAGTACACGATCAATGAAACCCTATGGGGAAAATCAAACTCCGACATGGTACAAGTTGCAAGATCACCCAGCTAGCCTATGATGGGCTGTCACTAGATAGGCTTAACTGTCAACTTTCCCATGGCTGCGTCATTCTCAGCCCGAGCTACACTCAAGAGTACACGATCAATGAAGCGCTAAGGGGAAAGTAGAAATCCTGCTTCATACAAGTTGCCGAGTAAGCGATCAATGAAACCCTATGGTGAAAATCAAACTCCGGCATGATACAAGTTGCAAGATCACCCAGCTAGCCTATGATGGGTTGTCACTAGATAGGCTTAACTGTCAACTTTCCCATGGCTGCGACCTTCTCAGCCAGAGCTACACTCAAGAGTACACGATCAATGAAACCCTATGGGGAAAATCAAACTCCGACATGGTACAAGTTGCAAGCTCACCCAGCTAGCCTATGATGGGCTGTCACTAGATGGGCTTAACTGTCAACTTTCCCATGGCTGCGTCATTCTCAGCCCGAGCTACACTCAAGAGTACACGATCAATGAAGCGCTAAGGGGAAAGGAGAAATCCTGCTTGATACAAGTTGCCGAGTAAGCGATCAATGAAACCCTATGGTGAAAATCAAACTCCGGCATGATACAAGTTGCAAGATCACCCAGCTAGCCTATGATGGGTTGTCACTAGATAGGCTTAACTGTCAACTTTCCCATGGCTGCGACCTTCTCAGCCCGAGCTACACACAAGAGTACAAGATCAATGAAACCCTATGGGGAAAATCAAACTCCGACATGGTACAAGTTGCAAGATCACCCAGCTAGCCTATGATGGGCTGTCACTAGATAGGCTTAACTGTCAACTTTCCCATGGCTGCGTCATTCTCAGCCCGAGCTACACTCAAGAGTACACGATCAATGAAGCGCTAAGGGGAAAGTAGAAATCCTGCTTGATACAAGTTGCCGAGTAAGCGATCAATGAAACCCTATGGTGAAAATCAAACTCCGGCATGATACAAGTTGCAAGATCACCCAGCTAGCCTATGATGGGTTGTCACTAGATAGGCTTAACTGTCAACTTTCCCATGGCTGCGACCTTCTCAGCCAGAGCTACACTCAAGAGTACACGATCAATGAAACCCTATGGGGAAAATCAAACTCCGACATGGTACAAGTTGCAAGCTCACCCAGCTAGCCTATGATGGGCTGTCACTAGATGGGCTTAACTGTCAACTTTCCCATGGCTGCGTCATTCTCAGCCCGAGCTACACTCAAGAGTACACGATCAATGAAGCGCTAAGGGGAAAGGAGAAATCCTGCTTGATACAAGTTGCCGAGTAAGCGATCAATGAAACCCTATGGTGAAAATCAAACTCCGGCATGATACAAGTTGCAAGATCACCCAGCTAGCCTATGATGGGTTGTCACTAGATAGGCTTAACTGTCAACTTTCCCATGGCTGCGACCTTCTCAGCCAGAGCTACACTCAAGAGTACACGATCAATGAAACCCTATGGGGAAAATCAAACTCCGACATGGTACAAGTTGCAAGCTCACCCAGCTAGCCTATGATGGGCTGTCACTAGATGGGCTTAACTGTCAACTTTCCCATGGCTGCGTCATTCTCAGCCCGAGCTACACTCAAGAGTACACGATCAATGAAGCGCTAAGGGGAAAGGAGAAATCCTGCTTGATACAAGTTGCCGAGTAAGCGATCAATGAAACCCTATGGTGAAAATCAAACTCCGGCATGATACAAGTTGCAAGATCACCCAGCTAGCCTATGATGGGTTGTCACTAGATAGGCTTAACTGTCAACTTTCCCATGGCTGCGACCTTCTCAGCCCGAGCTACACACAAGAGTACAAGATCAATGAAACCCTATGGGGAAAATCAAACTCCGACATGGTACAAGTTGCAAGATCACCCAGCTAGCCTATGATGGGCTGTCACTAGATAGGCTTAACTGTCAACTTTCCCATGGCTGCGTCATTCTCAGCCCGAGCTACACTCAAGAGTACACGATCAATGAAGCGCTAAGGGGAAAGTAGAAATCCTGCTTGATACAAGTTGCCGAGTAAGCGATCAATGAAACCCTATGGTGAAAATCAAACTCCGGCATGATACAAGTTGCAAGATCACCCAGCTAGCCTATGATGGGTTGTCACTAGATAGGCTTAACTGTCAACTTTCCCATGGCTGCGACCTTCTCAGCCAGAGCTACACTCAAGAGTACACGATCAATGAAACCCTATGGGGAAAATCAAACTCCGACATGGTACAAGTTGCAAGCTCACCCAGCTAGCCTATGATGGGCTGTCACTAGATAGGCTTAACTGTCAACTTTCCCATGGCTGCGTCATTCTCAGCCCGAGCTACACTCAAGAGTACACGATCAATGAAGCGCTAAGGGGAAAGTAGAAATCCTGCTTCATACAAGTTGCCGAGTAAGCGATCAATGAAACCCTATGGTGAAAATCAAACTCCGGCATGATACAAGTTGCAAGATCACCCAGCTAGCCTATGATGGGTTGTCACTAGATAGGCTTAACTGTCAACTTTCCCATGGCTGCGACCTTCTCAGCCCGAGCTACACACAAGAGTACACGATCAATGAAACCCTATGGGGAAAATCAAACTCCGACATGGTACAAGTTGCAAGATCACCCAGCTAGCCTATGATGGGCTGTCACTAGATAGGCTTAACTGTCAACTTTCCCATGGCTGCGTCATTCTCAGCCCGAGCTACACTCAAGAGTACACGATCAATGAAGCGCTAAGGGGAAAGTAGAAATCCTGCTTCATACAAGTTGCCGAGTAAGCGATCAATGAAACCCTATGGTGAAAATCAAACTCCGGCATGATACAAGTTGCAAGATCACCCAGCTAGCCTATGATGGGTTGTCACTAGATAGGCTTAACTGTCAACTTTCCCATGGCTGCGACCTTCTCAGCCAGAGCTACACTCAAGAGTTCACGATCAATGAAACCCTATGGGGAAAATCAAACTCCGACATGGTACAAGTTGCAAGCTCACCCAGCTAGCCTATGATGGGCTGTCACTAGATAGGCTTAACTGTCAACTTTCCCATGGCTGCGTCATTCTCAGCCCGAGCTACACTCAAGAGTACACGATCAATGAAGCGCTAAGGGGAAAGTAGAAATCCTGCTTGATACAAGTTGCCGAGTAAGCGATCAATGAAACCCTATGGTGAAAATCAAACTCCGGCATGATACAAGTTGCAAGATCACCCAGCTAGCCTATGATGGGTTGTCACTAGATAGGCTTAACTGTCAACTTTCCCATGGCTGCGACCTTCTCAGCCCGAGCTACACACAAGAGTACACGATCAATGAAACCCTATGGGGAAAATCAAACTCCGACATGGTACAAGTTGCAAGATCACCCAGCTAGCCTATGATGGGCTGTCACTAGATAGGCTTAACTGTCAACTTTCCCATGGCTGCGTCATTCTCAGCCCGAGCTACACTCAAGAGTACACGATCAATGAAGCGCTAAGGGGAAAGTAGAAATCCTGCTTCATACAAGTTGCCGAGTAAGCGATCAATGAAACCCTATGGTGAAAATCAAACTCCGGCATGATACAAGTTGCAAGATCACCCAGCTAGCCTATGATGGGTTGTCACTAGATAGGCTTAACTGTCAACTTTCCCATGGCTGCGACCTTCTCAGCCAGAGCTACACTCAAGAGTACACGATCAAAGAAACCCTATGGGGAAAATCAAACTCCGACATGGTACAAGTGGCAAGCTCACCCAGCTAGCCTATGATGGGCTGTCACTAGATGGGCTTAACTGTTAACTTTCCCATGGCTGCGTCATTCTCAGCCCGAGCTACACTCAAGAGTACACGATCAATGAAGCGCTAAGGGGAAAGTAGAAATCCTGCTTCATACAAGTTGCCGAGTAAGCGATCAATGAAACCCTATGGTGAAAATCAAACTCCGGCATGATACAAGTTGCAAGATCACCCAGCTAGCCTATGATGGGTTGTCACTAGATAGGCTTAACTGTCAACTTTCCCATGGCTGCGACCTTCTCAGCCCGAGCTACACACAAGAGTACACGATCAATGAAACCGTATGGGGAAAATCAAACTCCGACATGGTACAAGTTGCAAGATCACCCAGCTAGCCTATGATGGGCTGTCACTAGATAGGCTTAACTGTCAACTTTCCCATGGCTGCGTCATTCTCAGCCCGAGCTACACTCAAGAGTACACGATCAATGAAGCGCTAAGGGGAAAGTAGAAATCCTGCTTCATACAAGTTGCCGAGTAAGCGATCAATGAAACCCTATGGTGAAAATCAAACTCCGGCATGATACAAGTTGCAAGATCACCCAGCTAGCCTATGATGGGTTGTCACTAGATAGGCTTAACTGTCAACTTTCCCATGGCTGCGACCTTCTCAGCCAGAGCTACACTCAAGAGTACACGATCAATGAAACCCTATGGGGAAAATCAAACTCCGACATGGTACAAGTTGCAAGCTCACCCAGCTAGCCTATGATGGGCTGTCACTAGATGGGCTTAACTGTCAACTTTCCCATGGCTGCGTCATTCTCAGCCCGAGCTACACTCAAGAGTACACGATCAATGAAGCGCTAAGGGGAAAGTAGAAATCCTGCTTCATACAAGTTGCCGAGTAAGCGATCAATGAAACCCTATGGTGAAAATCAAACTCCGGCATGATACAAGTTGCAAGATCACCCAGCTAGCCTATGATGGGTTGTCACTAGATAGGCTTAACTGTCAACTTTCCCATGGCTGCGACCTTCTCAGCCAGAGCTACACTCAAGAGTACACGATCATTGAAACCCTATGGGGAAAATCAAACTCCGAAATGGTACAAGTTGCAAGATCACCCAGCTAGCCTATGATGGGCTGTCACTAGATAGGCTTAACTGTCAACTTTCCCATGGCTGCGTCATTCTCAGCCCGATCTACACTCAAGAGTACACGATCAATGAAGCGCTAAGGGGAAAGTAGAAATCCTGCTTGATACAAGTTGCCGAGTAAGCGATCAATGAAACCCTATGGTGAAAATCAAACTCCGGCATGATACAAGTTGCAAGATCACCCAGCTAGCCTATGATGGGTTGTCACTAGATAGGCTTAACTGTCAACTTTCCCATGGCTGCGACCTTCTCAGCCCGTGCTACACACAAGAGTACACGATCAATGAAACCCTATGGGGAAAATCAAACTCCGACATGGTACAAGTTGCAAGATCACCCAGCTAGCCTATGATGGGCTGTCACTAGATAGGCTTAACTGTCAACTTTCCCATGGCTGCGTCATTCTCAGCCCGAGCTACACTCAAGAGTACACGATCAATGAAGCGCTAAGGGGAAAGTAGAAATCCTGCTTCATACAAGTTGCCGAGTAAGCGATCAATGAAACCCTATAGTGAAAATCAAACTCCGGCATGATACAAGTTGCAAGATCACCCAGCTAGCCTATGATGGGTTGTCACTAGATAGGCTTAACTGTCAACTTTCCCATGGCTGCGACCTTCTCAGCCAGAGCTACACTCAAGAGTACACGATCAATGAAACCCTATGGGGAAAATCAAACTCCGACATGGTACAAGTTGCAAGCTCACCCAGCTAGCCTATGATGGGCTGTCACTAGATAGGCTTAACTGTCAACTTCCCCATGGCTGCGTCATTCTCAGCCCGAGCTACACTCAAGAGTACACGATCAATGAAGCGCTAAGGGGAAAGTAGAAATCCTGCTTGATACAAGTTGCCGAGTAAGCGATCAATGAAACCCTATGGTGAAAATCAAACTCCGGCATGATACAAGTTGCAAGATCACCCAGCTAGCCTATGATGGGTTGTCACTAGATAGGCTTAACTGTCAACTTTCCCATGGCTGCGACCTTCTCAGCCCGAGCTACACACAAGAGTACACGATCAATGAAACCCTATGGGGAAAATCAAACTCCGACATGGTACAAGTTGCAAGATCACCCAGCTAGCCTATGATGGGCTGTCACTAGATAGGCTTAACTGTCAACTTTCCCATGGCTGCGTCATTCTCAGCCCGAGCTACACTCAAGAGTACACGATCAATGAAGCGCTAAGGGGAAAGTAGAAATCCTGCTTCATACAAGTTGCCGAGTAAGCGATCAATGAAACCCTATGGTGAAAATCAAACTCCGGCATGATACAAGTTGCAAGATCACCCAGCTAGCCTATGATGGGTTGTCACTAGATAGGCTTAACTGTCAACTTTCCCATGGCTGCGACCTTCTCAGCCAGAGCTACACTCAAGAGTACACGATCAATGAAACCCTATGGGGAAAATCAAACTCCGACATGGTACAAGTTGCAAGCTCACCCAGCGAGCCTATGATGGGCTGTCACTAGATGGGCTTAACTGTCAACTTTCCCATGGCTGCGTCATTCTCAGCCCGAGCTACACTCAAGAGTACACGATCAATGAAGCGCTAAGGGGAAAGTAGAAATCCTGCTTCATACAAGTTGCCGAGTAAGCGATCAATGAAACCCTATGGTGAAAATCAAACTCCGGCATGATACAAGTTGCAAGATCACCCAGCTAGCCTATGATGGGTTGTCACTAGATAGGCTTAACTGTCAACTTTCCCATGGCTGCGACCTTCTCAGCCAGAGCTACACTCAAGAGTACACGATCAATGAAGCGCTAAGGGGAAAGTAGAAATCCTGCTTGATACAAGTTGCCGAGTAAGCGATCAATGAAACCCTATGGTGAAAATCAAACTCCGGCATGATACAAGTTGCAAGATCACCCAGCTAGCCTATGATGGGTTGTCACTAGATAGGCTTAACTGTCAACTTTCCCATTGCTGCGACCTTCTCAGCCCGAGCTACACACAAGAGTACACGATCAATGAAACCCTATGGGGAAAATCAAACTCCGACATGGTACAAGTTGCAAGATCACCCAGCTAGCCTATGATGGGCTGTCACTAGATAGGCTTAACTGTCAACTTTCCCATGGCTGCGTCATTCTCAGCCCGAGCTACACTCAAGAGTACACGATCAATGAAGCGCTAAGGGGAAAGTAGAAATCCTGCTTCATACAAGTTGCCGAGTAAGCGATCAATGAAACCCTATGGTGAAAATCAAACTCCGGCATGATACAAGTTGCAAGATCACCCAGCTAGCCTATGATGGGTTGTCACTAGATAGGCTTAACTGTCAACTTTCCCATGGCTGCGACCTTCTCAGCCAGAGCTACACTCAAGAGTACACGATCAATGAAACCCTATGGGGAAAATCAAACTCCGACATGGTACAAGTTGCAAGCTCACCCAGCTAGCCTATGATGGGCTGTCACTAGATAGGCTTAACTGTCAACTTTCCCATGGCTGCGTCATTCTCAGCCCGAGCTACACTCAAGAGTACACGATCAATGAAGCGCTAAGGGGAAAGTAGAAATCCTGCTTGATACAAGTTGCCGAGTAAGCGATCAATGAAACCCTATGGTGAAAATCAAACTCCGGCATGATACAAGTTGCAAGATCACCCAGCTAGCCTATGATGGGTTGTCACTAGATAGGCTTAACTGTCAACTTTCCCATGGCTGCGACCTTCTCAGCCCGAGCTACACACAAGAGTACACGATCAATGAAACCCTATGGGGAAAATCAAACTCCGTCATGGTACAAGTTGCAAGATCACCCAGCTAGCCTATGATGGGCTGTCACTAGATAGGCTTAACTGTCAACTTTCCCATGGCTGCGTCATTCTCAGCCCGAGCTACACTCAAGAGTACACGATCAATGAAGCGCTAAGGGGAAAGTAGAAATCCTGCTTCATACAAGTTGCCGAGTAAGCGATCAATGAAACCCTATGGTGAAAATCAAACTCCGGCATGATACAAGTTGCAAGATCACCCAGCTAGCCTATGATGGGTTGTCACTAGATAGGCTTAACTGTCAACTTTCCCATGGCTGCGACCTTCTCAGCCAGAGCTACACTCAAGAGTACACGATCAATGAAACCCTATGGGGAAAATCAAACTCCGACATGGTACAAGTTGCAAGCTCACCCAGCTAGCCTATGATGGGCTGTCACTAGATAGGCTTAACTGTCAACTTTCCCATGGCTGCGTCATTCTCAGCCCGAGCTACACTCAAGAGTACACGATCAATGAAGCGCTAAGGGGAAAGTAGAAATCCTGCTTGATACAAGTTGCCGAGTAAGCGATCAATGAAACCCTATGGTGAAAATCAAACTCCGGCATGATACAAGTTGCAAGATCACCCAGCTAGCCTATGATGGGTTGTCACTAGATAGGCTTAACTGTCAACTTTCCCATGGCTGCGACCTTCTCAGCCCTAGCTACACTCAAGAGTACACGATCAATGAAACCCTATGGGGAAAATCAAACTCCGACATGGTACAAGTTGCAAGATCACCCAGCTAGCCTATGATGGGCTGTCACTAGATAGGCTTAACTGTCAACTTTCCCATGGCTGCGTCATTCTCAGCCCGAGCTACACTCAAGAGTACACGATCAATGAAGCGCTAAGGGGAAAGTAGAAATCCTGCTTGATACAAGTTGCCGAGTAAGCGATCAATGAAACCCTATGGTGAAAATCAAACTCCGGCATGATACAAGTTGCAAGATCACCCAGCTAGCCTATGATGGGTTGTCACTAGATAGGCTTAACTGTCAACTTTCCCATGGCTGCGACCTTCTCAGCCAGAGCTACACTCAAGAGTACACGATCAATGAAACCCTATGGGGAAAATCAAACTCCGACATGGTACAAGTTGCAAGATCACCCAGCTAGCCTATGATGGGCTGTCACTAGATAGGCTTAACTGTCAACTTTCCCATGGCTGCGTCATTCTCAGCCCGATCTACACTCAAGAGTACACGATCAATGAAGCGCTAAGGGGAAAGTAGAAATCCTGCTTGATACAAGTTGCCGAGTAAGCGATCAATGAAACCCTATGGTGAAAATCAAACTCCGGCATGATACAAGTTGCAAGATCACCCAGCTAGCCTATGATGGGTTGTCACTAGATAGGCTTAACTGTCAACTTTTCCATGGCTGCGACCTTCTCAGCCCGAGCTACACACAAGAGTACACGATCAATGAAACCCTATGGGGAAAATCAAACTCCGACATGGTACAAGTTGCAAGATCACCCAGCTAGCCTATGATGGGCTGTCACTAGATAGGCTTAACTGTCAACTTTCCCATGGCTGCGTCATTCTCAGCCCGAGCTACACTCAAGAGTACACGGTCAATGAAGCGCTAAGGGGAAAGTAGAAATCCTGCTTCATACAAGTTGCCGAGTAAGCGATCAATGAAACCCTATGGTGAAAATCAAACTCCGGCATGATACAAGTTGCAAGATCACCCAGCTAGCCTATGATGGGTTGTCACTAGATAGGCTTAACTGTCAACTTTCCCATGGCTGCGACCTTCTCAGCCAGAGCTACACTCAAGAGTACACGATCATTGAAACCCTATGGGGAAAATCAAACTCCGACATGGTACAAGTTGCAAGATCACCCAGCTAGCCTATGATGGGCTGTCACTAGATAGGCTTAACTGTCAACTTTCCCATGGCTGCGTCATTCTCAGCCCGAGCTACACTCAAGAGTACACGATCAATGAAGCGCTAAGGGGAAAGTAGAAATCCTGCTTCATACAAGTTGCCGAGTAAGCGATCAATGAAACCCTATGGTGAAAATCAAACTCCGGCATGATACAAGTTGCAAGATCACCCAGCTAGCCTATGATGGGTTGTCACTAGATAGGCTTAACTGTCAACTTTCCCATGGCTGCGACCTTCTCAGCCAGAGCTACACTCAAGAGTACACGATCATTGAAACCCTATGGGGAAAATCAAACTCCGAAATGGTACAAGTTGCAAGATCACCCAGCTAGCCTATGATGGGCTGTCACTAGATAGGCTTAACTGTCAACTTTCCCATGGCTGCGTCATTCTCAGCCCGATCTACACTCAAGAGTACACGATCAATGAAGCGCTAAGGGGAAAGTAGAAATCCTGCTTGATACAAGTTGCCGAGTAAGCGATCAATGAAACCCTATGGTGAAAATCAAACTCCGGCATGATACAAGTTGCAAGATCACCCAGCTAGCCTATGATGGGTTGTCACTAGATAGGCTTAACTGTCAACTTTCCCATGGCTGCGACCTTCTCAGCCCGAGCTACACACAAGAGTACACGATCAATGAAACCCTATGGGGAAAATCAAACTCCGACATGGTACAAGTTGCAAGATCACCCAGCTAGCCTATGATGGGCTGTCACTAGATAGGCTTAACTGTCAACTTTCCCATGGCTGCGTCATTCTCAGCCCGAGCTACACTCAAGAGTACACGATCAATGAAGCGCTAAGGGGAAAGTAGAAATCCTGCTTCATACAAGTTGCCGAGTAAGCGATCAATGAAACCCTATGGTGAAAATCAAACTCCGGCATGATACAAGTTGCAAGATCACCCAGCTAGCCTATGATGGGTTGTCACTAGATAGGCTTAACTGTCAACTTTCCCATGGCTGCGACCTTCTCAGCCAGAGCTACACTCAAGAGTACACGATCAATGAAACCCTATGGGGAAAATCAAACTCCGACATGGTACAAGTTGCAAGCTCACCCAGCTAGCCTATGATGGGCTGTCACTAGATGGGCTTAACTGTCAACTTTCCCATGGCTGCGTCATTCTCAGCCCGAGCTACACTCAAGAGTACACGATCAATGAAGCGCTAAGGGGAAAGTAGAAATCCTGCTTGATACAAGTTGCCGAGTAAGCGATCAATGAAACCCTATGGTGAAAATCAAACTCCGGCATGATACAAGTTGCAAGATCACCCAGCTAGCCTATGATGGGTTGTCACTAGATAGGCTTAACTGTCAACTTTCCCATGGCTGCGACCTTCTCAGCCCGAGCTACACACAAGAGTACAAGATCAATGAAACCCTATGGGGAAAATCAAACTCCGACATGGTACAAGTTGCAAGATCACCCAGCTAGCCTATGATGGGCTGTCACTAGATAGGCTTAACTGTCAACTTTCCCATGGCTGCGTCATTCTCAGCCCGAGCTACACTCAAGAGTACACGATCAATGAAGCGCTAAGGGGAAAGTAGAAATCCTGCTTGATACAAGTTGCCGAGTAAGCGATCAATGAAACCCTATGGTGAAAATCAAACTCCGGCATGATACAAGTTGCAAGATCACCCAGCTAGCCTATGATGGGTTGTCACTAGATAGGCTTAACTGTCAACTTTCCCATGGCTGCGACCTTCTCAGCCAGAGCTACACTCAAGAGTACACGATCAATGAAACCCTATGGGGAAAATCAAACTCCGACATGGTACAAGTTGCAAGCTCACCCAGCTAGCCTATGATGGGCTGTCACTAGATAGGCTTAACTGTCAACTTTCCCATGGCTGCGTCATTCTCAGCCCGAGCTACACTCAAGAGTACACGATCAATGAAGCGCTAAGGGGAAAGTAGAAATCCTGCTTGATACAAGTTGCCGAGTAAGCGATCAATGAAACCCTATGGTGAAAATCAAACTCCGGCATGATACAAGTTGCAAGATCACCCAGCTAGCCTATGATGGGTTGTCACTAGATAGGCTTAACTGTCAACTTTCCCATGGCTGCGACCTTCTCAGCCCGAGCTACACACAAGAGTACACGATCAATGAAACCCTATGGGGAAAATCAAACTCCGACATGGTACAAGTTGCAAGATCACCCAGCTAGCCTATGATGGGCTGTCACTAGATAGGCTTAACTGTCAACTTTCCCATGGCTGCGTCATTCTCAGCCCGAGCTACACTCAAGAGTACACGATCAATGAAGCGCTAAGGGGAAAGTAGAAATCCTGCTTCATACAAGTTGCCGAGTAAGCGATCAATGAAACCCTATGGTGAAAATCAAACTCCGGCATGATACAAGTTGCAAGATCACCCAGCTAGCCTATGATGGGTTGTCACTAGATAGGCTTAACTGTTAACTTTCCCATGGCTGCGACCTTCTCAGCCAGAGCTACACTCAAGAGTACACGATCAATGAAACCCTATGGGGAAAATCAAACTCCGACATGGTACAAGTTGCAAGCTCACCCAGCTAGCCTATGATGGGCTGTCACTAGATAGGCTTAACTGTCAACTTTCCCATGGCTGCGTCATTCTCAGCCCGAGCTACACTCAAGAGTACACGATCAATGAAGCGCTAAGGGGAAAGTAGAAATCCTGCTTGATTCAAGTTGCCGAGTAAGCGATCAATGAAACCCTATGGTGAAAATCAAACTCCGGCATGATACAAGTTGCAAGATCACCCAGCTAGCCTATGATGGTTTGTCACTAGATAGGCTTAACTGTCAACTTTCCCATTGCTGCGACCTTCTCAGCCCGAGCTACACACAAGAGTACAAGATCAATGAAACCCTATGGGGAAAATCAAACTCCGACATGGTACAAGTTGCAAGATCACCCAGCTAGCCTATGATGGGCTGTCACTAGATAGGCTTAACTGTCAACTTTCCCATGGCTGCGTCATTCTCAGCCCGAGCTACACTCAAGAGTACACGATCAATGAAGCGCTAAGGGGAAAGTAGAAATCCTGCTTCATACAAGTTGCCGAGTAAGCGATCAATGAAACCCTATGGTGAAAATCAAACTCCGGCATGATACAAGTTGCAAGATCACCCAGCTAGCCTATGATGGGTTGTCACTAGATAGGCTTAACTGTCAACTTTCCCATGGCTGCGACCTTCTCAGCCAGAGCTACACTCAAGAGTACACGATCAATGAAACCCTATAGGGAAAATCAAACTCCGACATGGTACAAGTTGCAAGATCACCCAGCTAGCCTATGATGGGCTGTCACTAGATAGGCTTAACTGTCAACTTTCCCATGGCTGCGTCATTCTCAGCCCGAGCTACACTCAAGAGTACACGATCAATGAAGCGCTAAGGGGAAAGTAGAAATCCTGCTTCATACAAGTTGCCGAGTAAGCGATCAATGAAACCCTATGGTGAAAATCAAACTCCGGCATGATACAAGTTGCAAGATCACCCAGCTAGCCTATGATGGGTTGTCACTAGATAGGCTTAACTGTCAACTTTCCCATGGCTGCGACCTTCTCAGCCAGAGCTACACTCAAGAGTACACGATCAATGAAACCCTATGGGGAAAATCAAACTCCGACATGGTACAAGTTGCAAGCTCACCCAGCTAGCCTATGATGGGCTGTCACTAGATAGGCTTAACTGTCAACTTTCCCATGGCTGCGTCATTCTCAGCCCGAGCTACACTCAAGAGTACACGATCAATGAAGCGCTAAGGGGAAAGTAGAAATCCTGCTTCATACAAGTTGCCGAGTAAGCGATCAATGAAACCCTATGGTGAAAATCAAACTCCGGCATGATACAAGTTGCAAGATCACCCAGCTAGCCTATGATGGGTTGTCACTAGATAGGCTTAACTGTCAACTTTCCCATGGCTGCGACCTTCTCAGCCCGAGCTACACACAAGAGTACACGATCAATGAAACCCTATGGGGAAAATCAAACTCCGACATGGTACAAGTTGCAAGATCACCCAGCTAGCCTATGATGGGCTGTCACTAGATAGGCTTAACTGTCAACTTTCCCATGGCTGCGTCATTCTCAGCCCGAGCTACACTCAAGAGTACACGATCAATGAAGCGCTAAGGGGAAAGTAGAAATCCTGCTTCATACAAGTTGCCGAGTAAGCGATCAATGAAACCCTATGGTGAAAATCAAACTCCGGCATGATACAAGTTGCAAGATCACCCAGCTAGCCTATGATGGGTTGTCACTAGATAGGCTTAACTGTCAACTTTCCCATGGCTGCGACCTTCTCAGCCAGAGCTACACTCAAGAGTTCACGATCAATGAAACCCTATGGGGAAAATCAAACTCCGACATGGTACAAGTTGCAAGCTCACCCAGCTAGCCTATGATGGGCTGTCACTAGATAGGCTTAACTGTCAACTTTCCCATGGCTGCGTCATTCTCAGCCCGAGCTACACTCAAGAGTACACGATCAATGAAGCGCTAAGGGGAAAGTAGAAATCCTGCTTCATACAAGTTGCCGAGTAAGCGATCAATGAAACCCTATGGTGAAAATCAAACTCCGGCATGATACAAGTTGCAAGATCACCCAGCTAGCCTATGATGGGTTGTCACTAGATAGGCTTAACTGTCAACTTTCCCATGGCTGCGACCTTCTCAGCCAGAGCTACACTCAAGAGTACACGATCAAAGAAACCCTATGGGGAAAATCAAACTCCGACATGGTACAAGTTGCAAGCTCACCCAGCTAGCCTATGATGGGCTGTCACTAGATGGGCTTAACTGTCAACTTTCCCATGGCTGCGTCATTCTCAGCCCGAGCTACACTCAAGAGTACACGATCAATGAAGCGCTAAGGGGAAAGTAGAAATCCTGCTTCATACAAGTTGCCGAGTAAGCGATCAATGAAACCCTATGGTGAAAATCAAACTCCGGCATGATACAAGTTGCAAGATCACCCAGCTAGCCTATGATGGGTTGTCACTAGATAGGCTTAACTGTCAACTTTCCCATGGCTGCGACCTTCTCAGCCCGAGCTACACACAAGAGTACACGATCAATGAAACCCTATGGGGAAAATCAAACTCCGACATGGTACAAGTTGCAAGATCACCCAGCTAGCCTATGATGGGCTGTCACTAGATAGGCTTAACTGTCAACTTTCCCATGGCTGCGTCATTCTCAGCCCGAGCTACACTCAAGAGTACACGATCAATGAAGCGCTAAGGGGAAAGTAGAAATCCTGCTTCATACAAGTTGCCGAGTAAGCGATCAATGAAACCCTATGGTGAAAATCAAACTCCGGCATGATACAAGTTGCAAGATCACCCAGCTAGCCTATGATGGGTTGTCACTAGATAGGCTTAACTGTCAACTTTCCCATGGCTGCGACCTTCTCAGCCCTAGCTACACTCAAGAGTACACGATCAATGAAACCCTATGGGGAAAATCAAACTCCGACATGGTACAAGTTGCAAGATCACCCAGCTAGCCTATGATGGGCTGTCACTAGATAAGCTTAACTGTCAACTTTCCCATGGCTGCGTCATTCTCAGCCCGAGCTACACTCAAGAGTACACGATCAATGAAGCGCTAAGGGGAAAGTAGAAATCCTGCTTGATACAAGTTGCCGAGTAAGCGATCAATGAAACCCTATGGTGAAAATCAAACTCCGGCATGATACAAGTTGCAAGATCACCCAGCTAGCCTATGATGGGTTGTCACTAGATAGGCTTAACTGTCAACTTTCCCATGGCTGCGACCTTCTCAGCCAGAGCTACACTCAAGAGTACACGATCAATGAAACCCTATGGGGAAAATCAAACTCCGACATGGTACAAGTTGCAAGATCACCCAGCTAGCCTATGATGGGCTGTCACTAGATAGGCTTAACTGTCAACTTTCCCATGGCTGCGTCATTCTCAGCCCGATCTACACTCAAGAGTACACGATCAATGAAGCGCTAAGGGGAAAGTAGAAATCCTGCTTGATACAAGTTGCCGAGTAAGCGATCAATGAAACCCTATGGTGAAAATCAAACTCCGGCATGATACAAGTTGCAAGATCACCCAGCTAGCCTATGATGGGTTGTCACTAGATAGGCTTAACTGTCAACTTTTCCATGGCTGCGACCTTCTCAGCCCGAGCTACACACAAGAGTACACGATCAATGAAACCCTATGGGGAAAATCAAACTCCGACATGGTACAAGTTGCAAGATCACCCAGCTAGCCTATGATGGGCTGTCACTAGATAGGCTTAACTGTCAACTTTCCCATGGCTGCGTCATTCTCAGCCCGAGCTACACTCAAGAGTACACGGTCAATGAAGCGCTAAGGGGAAAGTAGAAATCCTGCTTCATACAAGTTGCCGAGTAAGCGATCAATGAAACCCTATGGTGAAAATCAAACTCCGGCATGATACAAGTTGCAAGATCACCCAGCTAGCCTATGATGGGTTGTCACTAGATAGGCTTAACTGTCAACTTTCCCATGGCTGCGACCTTCTCAGCCAGAGCTACACTCAAGAGTACACGATCATTGAAACCCTATGGGGAAAATCAAACTCCGACATGGTACAAGTTGCAAGATCACCCAGCTAGCCTATGATGGGCTGTCACTAGATAGGCTTAACTGTCAACTTTCCCATGGCTGCGTCATTCTCAGCCCGAGCTACACTCAAGAGTACACGATCAATGAAGCGCTAAGGGGAAAGTAGAAATCCTGCTTCATACAAGTTGCCGAGTAAGCGATCAATGAAACCCTATGGTGAAAATCAAACTCCGGCATGATACAAGTTGCAAGATCACCCAGCTAGCCTATGATGGGTTGTCACTAGATAGGCTTAACTGTCAACTTTCCCATGGCTGCGACCTTCTCAGCCAGAGCTACACTCAAGAGTACACGATCATTGAAACCCTATGGGGAAAATCAAACTCCGAAATGGTACAAGTTGCAAGATCACCCAGCTAGCCTATGATGGGCTGTCACTAGATAGGCTTAACTGTCAACTTTCCCATGGCTGCGTCATTCTCAGCCCGATCTACACTCAAGAGTACACGATCAATGAAGCGCTAAGGGGAAAGTAGAAATCCTGCTTGATACAAGTTGCCGAGTAAGCGATCAATGAAACCCTATGGTGAAAATCAAACTCCGGCATGATACAAGTTGCAAGATCACCCAGCTAGCCTATGATGGGTTGTCACTAGATAGGCTTAACTGTCAACTTTCCCATGGCTGCGACCTTCTCAGCCCGAGCTACACACAAGAGTACACGATCAATGAAACCCTATGGGGAAAATCAAACTCCGACATGGTACAAGTTGCAAGATCACCCAGCTAGCCTATGATGGGCTGTCACTAGATAGGCTTAACTGTCAACTTTCCCATGGCTGCGTCATTCTCAGCCCGAGCTACACTCAAGAGTACACGATCAATGAAGCGCTAAGGGGAAAGTAGAAATCCTGCTTCATACAAGTTGCCGAGTAAGCGATCAATGAAACCCTATGGTGAAAATCAAACTCCGGCATGATACAAGTTGCAAGATCACCCAGCTAGCCTATGATGGGTTGTCACTAGATAGGCTTAACTGTCAACTTTCCCATGGCTGCGACCTTCTCAGCCAGAGCTACACTCAAGAGTACACGATCAATGAAACCCTATGGGGAAAATCAAACTCCGACATGGTACAAGTTGCAAGCTCACCCAGCTAGCCTATGATGGGCTGTCACTAGATGGGCTTAACTGTCAACTTTCCCATGGCTGCGTCATTCTCAGCCCGAGCTACACTCAAGAGTACACGATCAATGAAGCGCTAAGGGGAAAGTAGAAATCCTGCTTGATACAAGTTGCCGAGTAAGCGATCAATGAAACCCTATGGTGAAAATCAAACTCCGGCATGATACAAGTTGCAAGATCACCCAGCTAGCCTATGATGGGTTGTCACTAGATAGGCTTAACTGTCAACTTTCCCATGGCTGCGACCTTCTCAGCCCGAGCTACACACAAGAGTACAAGATCAATGAAACCCTATGGGGAAAATCAAACTCCGACATGGTACAAGTTGCAAGATCACCCAGCTAGCCTATGATGGGCTGTCACTAGATAGGCTTAACTGTCAACTTTCCCATGGCTGCGTCATTCTCAGCCCGAGCTACACTCAAGAGTACACGATCAATGAAGCGCTAAGGGGAAAGTAGAAATCCTGCTTGATACAAGTTGCCGAGTAAGCGATCAATGAAACCCTATGGTGAAAATCAAACTCCGGCATGATACAAGTTGCAAGATCACCCAGCTAGCCTATGATGGGTTGTCACTAGATAGGCTTAACTGTCAACTTTCCCATGGCTGCGACCTTCTCAGCCAGAGCTACACTCAAGAGTACACGATCAATGAAACCCTATGGGGAAAATCAAACTCCGACATGGTACAAGTTGCAAGCTCACCCAGCTAGCCTATGATGGGCTGTCACTAGATAGGCTTAACTGTCAACTTTCCCATGGCTGCGTCATTCTCAGCCCGAGCTACACTCAAGAGTACACGATCAATGAAGCGCTAAGGGGAAAGTAGAAATCCTGCTTGATACAAGTTGCCGAGTAAGCGATCAATGAAACCCTATGGTGAAAATCAAACTCCGGCATGATACAAGTTGCAAGATCACCCAGCTAGCCTATGATGGGTTGTCACTAGATAGGCTTAACTGTCAACTTTCCCATGGCTGCGACCTTCTCAGCCCGAGCTACACACAAGAGTACACGATCAATGAAACCCTATGGGGAAAATCAAACTCCGACATGGTACAAGTTGCAAGATCACCCAGCTAGCCTATGATGGGCTGTCACTAGATAGGCTTAACTGTCAACTTTCCCATGGCTGCGTCATTCTCAGCCCGAGCTACACTCAAGAGTACACGATCAATGAAGCGCTAAGGGGAAAGTAGAAATCCTGCTTCATACAAGTTGCCGAGTAAGCGATCAATGAAACCCTATGGTGAAAATCAAACTCCGGCATGATACAAGTTGCAAGATCACCCAGCTAGCCTATGATGGGTTGTCACTAGATAGGCTTAACTGTTAACTTTCCCATGGCTGCGACCTTCTCAGCCAGAGCTACACTCAAGAGTACACGATCAATGAAACCCTATGGGGAAAATCAAACTCCGACATGGTACAAGTTGCAAGCTCACCCAGCTAGCCTATGATGGGCTGTCACTAGATAGGCTTAACTGTCAACTTTCCCATGGCTGCGTCATTCTCAGCCCGAGCTACACTCAAGAGTACACGATTAATGAAGCGCTAAGGGGAAAGTAGAAATCCTGCTTGATTCAAGTTGCCGAGTAAGCGATCAATGAAACCCTATGGTGAAAATCAAACTCCGGCATGATACAAGTTGCAAGATCACCCAGCTAGCCTATGATGGTTTGTCACTAGATAGGCTTAACTGTCAACTTTCCCATTGCTGCGACCTTCTCAGCCCGAGCTACACACAAGAGTACAAGATCAATGAAACCCTATGGGGAAAATCAAACTCCGACATGGTACAAGTTGCAAGATCACCCAGCTAGCCTATGATGGGCTGTCACTAGATAGGCTTAACTGTCAACTTTCCCATGGCTGCGTCATTCTCAGCCCGAGCTACACTCAAGAGTACACGATCAATGAAGCGCTAAGGGGAAAGTAGAAATCCTGCTTCATACAAGTTGCCGAGTAAGCGATCAATGAAACCCTATGGTGAAAATCAAACTCCGGCATGATACAAGTTGCAAGATCACCCAGCTAGCCTATGATGGGTTGTCACTAGATAGGCTTAACTGTCAACTTTCCCATGGCTGCGACCTTCTCAGCCAGAGCTACACTCAAGAGTTCACGATCAATGAAACCCTATGGGGAAAATCAAACTCCGACATGGTACAAGTTGCAAGCTCACCCAGCTAGCCTATGATGGGCTGTCACTAGATAGGCTTAACTGTCAACTTTCCCATGGCTGCGTCATTCTCAGCCCGAGCTACACTCAAGAGTACACGATCAATGAAGCGCTAAGGGGAAAGTAGAAATCCTGCTTCATACAAGTTGCCGAGTAAGCGATCAATGAAACCCTATGGTGAAAATCAAACTCCGGCATGATACAAGTTGCAAGATCACCCAGCTAGCCTATGATGGGTTGTCACTAGATAGGCTTAACTGTCAACTTTCCCATGGCTGCGACCTTCTCAGCCAGAGCTACACTCAAGAGTACACGATCAATGAAACCCTATGGGGAAAATCAAACTCCGACATGGTACAAGTTGCAAGCTCACCCAGCTAGCCTATGATGGGCTGTCACTAGATAGGCTTAACTGTCAACTTTCCCATGGCTGCGTCATTCTCAGCCCGAGCTACACTCAAGAGTACACGATCAATGAAGCGCAAAGGGGAAAGTAGAAATCCTGCTTCATACAAGTTGCCGAGTAAGCGATCAATGAAACCCTATGGTGAAAATCAAACTCCGGCATGATACAAGTTGCAAGATCACCCAGCTAGCCTATGATGGGTTGTCACTAGATAGGCTTAACTGTCAACTTTCCCATGGCTGCGACCTTCTCAGCCCGAGCTACACACAAGAGTACACGATCAATGAAACCCTATAGGGAAAATCAAACTCCGACATGGTACAAGTTGCAAGATCACCCAGCTAGCCTATGATGGGCTGTCACTAGATAGGCTTAACTGTCAACTTTCCCATGGCTGCGTCATTCTCAGCCCGAGCTACACTCAAGAGTACACGATCAATGAAGCGCTAAGGGGAAAGTAGAAATCCTGCTTCATACAAGTTGCCGAGTAAGCGATCAATGAAACCCTATGGTGAAAATCAAACTCCGGCATGATACAAGTTGCAAGATCACCCAGCTAGCCTATGATGGGTTGTCACTAGATAGGCTTAACTGTCAACTTTCCCATGGCTGCGACCTTCTCAGCCAGAGCTACACTCAAGAGTACACGATCAATGAAACCCTATGGGGAAAATCAAACTCCGACATGGTACAAGTTGCAAGCTCACCCAGCTAGCCTATGATGGGCTGTCACTAGATAGGCTTAACTGTCAACTTTCCCATGGCTGCGTCATTCTCAGCCCGAGCTACACTCAAGAGTACACGATCAATGAAGCGCTAAGGGGAAAGTAGAAATCCTGCTTCATACAAGTTGCCGAGTAAGCGATCAATGAAACCCTATGGTGAAAATCAAACTCCGGCATGATACAAGTTGCAAGATCACCCAGCTAGCCTATGATGGGTTGTCACTAGATAGGCTTAACTGTCAACTTTCCCATGGCTGCGACCTTCTCAGCCCGAGCTACACACAAGAGTACACGATCAATGAAACCCTATGGGGAAAATCAAACTCCGACATGGTACAAGTTGCAAGATCACCCAGCTAGCCTATGATGGGCTGTCACTAGATAGGCTTAACTGTCAACTTTCCCATGGCTGCGTCATTCTCAGCCCGAGCTACACTCAAGAGTACACGATCAATGAAGCGCTAAGGGGAAAGTAGAAATCCTGCTTCATACAAGTTGCCGAGTAAGCGATCAATGAAACCCTATGGTGAAAATCAAACTCCGGCATGATACAAGTTGCAAGATCACCCAGCTAGCCTATGATGGGTTGTCACTAGATAGGCTTAACTGTCAACTTTCCCATGGCTGCGACCTTCTCAGCCAGAGCTACACTCAAGAGTTCACGATCAATGAAACCCTATGGGGAAAATCAAACTCCGACATGGTACAAGTTGCAAGCTCACCCAGCTAGCCTATGATGGGCTGTCACTAGATAGGCTTAACTGTCAACTTTCCCATGGCTGCGTCATTCTCAGCCCGAGCTACACTCAAGAGTACACGATCAATGAAGCGCTAAGGGGAAAGTAGAAATCCTGCTTCATACAAGTTGCCGAGTAAGCGATCAATGAAACCCTATGGTGAAAATCAAACTCCGGCATGATACAAGTTGCAAGATCACCCAGCTAGCCTATGATGGGTTGTCACTAGATAGGCTTAACTGTCAACTTTCCCATGGCTGCGACCTTCTCAGCCAGAGCTACACTCAAGAGTACACGATCAAAGAAACCCTATGGGGAAAATCAAACTCCGACATGGTACAAGTTGCAAGCTCACCCAGCTAGCCTATGATGGGCTGTCACTAGATGGGCTTAACTGTCAACTTTCCCATGGCTGCGTCATTCTCAGCCCGAGCTACACTCAAGAGTACACGATCAATGAAGCGCTAAGGGGAAAGTAGAAATCCTGCTTCATACAAGTTGCCGAGTAAGCGATCAATGAAACCCTATGGTGAAAATCAAACTCCGGCATGATACAAGTTGCAAGATCACCCAGCTAGCCTATGATGGGTTGTCACTAGATAGGCTTAACTGTCAACTTTCCCATGGCTGCGACCTTCTCAGCCCGAGCTACACACAAGAGTACACGATCAATGAAACCCTATGGGGAAAATCAAACTCCGACATGGTACAAGTTGCAAGATCACCCAGCTAGCCTATGATGGGCTGTCACTAGATAGGCTTAACTGTCAACTTTCCCATGGCTGCGTCATTCTCAGCCCGAGCTACACTCAAGAGTACACGATCAATGAAGCGCTAAGGGGAAAGTAGAAATCCTGCTTCATACAAGTTGCCGAGTAAGCGATCAATGAAACCCTATGGTGAAAATCAAACTCCGGCATGATACAAGTTGCAAGATCACCCAGCTAGCCTATGATGGGTTGTCACTAGATAGGCTTAACTGTCAACTTTCCCATGGCTGCGACCTTCTCAGCCCTAGCTACACTCAAGAGTACACGATCAATGAAACCCTATGGGGAAAATCAAACTCCGACATGGTACAAGTTGCAAGATCACCCAGCTAGCCTATGATGGGCTGTCACTAGATAAGCTTAACTGTCAACTTTCCCATGGCTGCGTCATTCTCAGCCCGAGCTACACTCAAGAGTACACGATCAATGAAGCGCTAAGGGGAAAGTAGAAATCCTGCTTGATACAAGTTGCCGAGTAAGCGATCAATGAAACCCTATGGTGAAAATCAAACTCCGGCATGATACAAGTTGCAAGATCACCCAGCTAGCCTATGATGGGTTGTCACTAGATAGGCTTAACTGTCAACTTTCCCATGGCTGCGACCTTCTCAGCCAGAGCTACACTCAAGAGTACACGATCAATGAAACCCTATGGGGAAAATCAAACTCCGACATGGTACAAGTTGCAAGATCACCCAGCTAGCCTATGATGGGCTGTCACTAGATAGGCTTAACTGTCAACTTTCCCATGGCTGCGTCATTCTCAGCCCGATCTACACTCAAGAGTACACGATCAATGAAGCGCTAAGGGGAAAGTAGAAATCCTGCTTGATACAAGTTGCCGAGTAAGCGATCAATGAAACCCTATGGTGAAAATCAAACTCCGGCATGATACAAGTTGCAAGATCACCCAGCTAGCCTATGATGGGTTGTCACTAGATAGGCTTAACTGTCAACTTTTCCATGGCTGCGACCTTCTCAGCCCGAGCTACACACAAGAGTACACGATCAATGAAACCCTATGGGGAAAATCAAACTCCGACATGGTACAAGTTGCAAGATCACCCAGCTAGCCTATGATGGGCTGTCACTAGATAGGCTTAACTGTCAACTTTCCCATGGCTGCGTCATTCTCAGCCCGAGCTACACTCAAGAGTACACGGTCAATGAAGCGCTAAGGGGAAAGTAGAAATCCTGCTTCATACAAGTTGCCGAGTAAGCGATCAATGAAACCCTATGGTGAAAATCAAACTCCGGCATGATACAAGTTGCAAGATCACCCAGCTAGCCTATGATGGGTTGTCACTAGATAGGCTTAACTGTCAACTTTCCCATGGCTGCGACCTTCTCAGCCAGAGCTACACTCAAGAGTACACGATCATTGAAACCCTATGGGGAAAATCAAACTCCGACATGGTACAAGTTGCAAGATCACCCAGCTAGCCTATGATGGGCTGTCACTAGATAGGCTTAACTGTCAACTTTCCCATGGCTGCGTCATTCTCAGCCCGAGCTACACTCAAGAGTACACGATCAATGAAGCGCTAAGGGGAAAGTAGAAATCCTGCTTCATACAAGTTGCCGAGTAAGCGATCAATGAAACCCTATGGTGAAAATCAAACTCCGGCATGATACAAGTTGCAAGATCACCCAGCTAGCCTATGATGGGTTGTCACTAGATTGGCTTAACTGTCAACTTTCCCATGGCTGCGACCTTCTCAGCCAGAGCTACACTCAAGAGTACACGATCATTGAAACCCTATGGGGAAAATCAAACTCCGAAATGGTACAAGTTGCAAGATCACCCAGCTAGCCTATGATGGGCTGTCACTAGATAGGCTTAACTGTCAACTTTCCCATGGCTGCGTCATTCTCAGCCCGATCTACACTCAAGAGTACACGATCAATGAAGCGCTAAGGGGAAAGTAGAAATCCTGCTTGATACAAGTTGCCGAGTAAGCGATCAATGAAACCCTATGGTGAAAATCAAACTCCGGCATGATACAAGTTGCAAGATCACCCAGCTAGCCTATGATGGGTTGTCACTAGATAGGCTTAACTGTCAACTTTCCCATGGCTGCGACCTTCTCAGCCCGAGCTACACACAAGAGTACACGATCAATGAAACCCTATGGGGAAAATCAAACTCCGACATGGTACAAGTTGCAAGATCACCCAGCTAGCCTATGATGGGCTGTCACTAGATAGGCTTAACTGTCAACTTTCCCATGGCTGCGTCATTCTCAGCCCGAGCTACACTCAAGAGTACACGATCAATGAAGCGCTAAGGGGAAAGTAGAAATCCTGCTTCATACAAGTTGCCGAGTAAGCGATCAATGAAACCCTATGGTGAAAATCAAACTCCGGCATGATACAAGTTGCAAGATCACCCAGCTAGCCTATGATGGGTTGTCACTAGATAGGCTTAACTGTCAACTTTCCCATGGCTGCGACCTTCTCAGCCAGAGCTACACTCAAGAGTACACAATCAATGAAACCCTATGGGGAAAATCAAACTCCGACATGGTACAAGTTGCAAGCTCACCCAGCTAGCCTATGATGGGCTGTCACTAGATGGGCTTAACTGTCAACTTTCCCATGGCTGCGTCATTCTCAGCCCGAGCTACACTCAAGAGTACACGATCAATGAAGCGCTAAGGGGAAAGTAGAAATCCTGCTTGATACAAGTTGCCGAGTAAGCGATCAATGAAACCCTATGGTGAAAATCAAACTCCGGCATGATACAAGTTGCAAGATCACCCAGCTAGCCTATGATGGGTTGTCACTAGATAGGCTTAACTGTCAACTTTCCCATGGCTGCGACCTTCTCAGCCCGAGCTACACACAAGAGTACAAGATCAATGAAACCCTATGGGGAAAATCAAACTCCGACATGGTACAAGTTGCAAGATCACCCAGCTAGCCTATGATGGGCTGTCACTAGATAGGCTTAACTGTCAACTTTCCCATGGCTGCGTCATTCTCAGCCCGAGCTACACTCAAGAGTACACGATCAATGAAGCGCTAAGGGGAAAGTAGAAATCCTGCTTGATACAAGTTGCCGAGTAAGCGATCAATGAAACCCTATGGTGAAAATCAAACTCCGGCATGATACAAGTTGCAAGATCACCCAGCTAGCCTATGATGGGTTGTCACTAGATAGGCTTAACTGTCAACTTTCCATGGCTGCGACCTTCTCAGCCAGAGCTACACTCAAGAGTACACGATCAATGAAACCCTATGGGGAAAATCAAACTCCGACATGGTACAAGTTGCAAGCTCACCCAGCTAGCCTATGATGGGCTGTCACTAGATAGGCTTAACTGTCAACTTTCCCATGGCTGCGTCATTCTCAGCCCGAGCTACACTCAAGAGTACACGATCAATGAAGCGCTAAGGGGAAAGTAGAAATCCTGCTTGATACAAGTTGCCGAGTAAGCGATCAATGAAACCCTATGGTGAAAATCAAACTCCGGCATGATACAAGTTGCAAGATCACCCAGCTAGCCTATGATGGGTTGTCACTAGATAGGCTTAACTGTCAACTTTCCCATGGCTGCGACCTTCTCAGCCCGAGCTACACACAAGAGTACACGATCAATGAAACCCTATGGGGAAAATCAAACTCCGACATGGTACAAGTTGCAAGATCACCCAGCTAGCCTATGATGGGCTGTCACTAGATAGGCTTAACTGTCAACTTTCCCATGGCTGCGTCATTCTCAGCCCGAGCTACACTCAAGAGTACACGATCAATGAAGCGCTAAGGGGAAAGTAGAAATCCTGCTTCATACAAGTTGCCGAGTAAGCGATCAATGAAACCCTATGGTGAAAATCAAACTCCGGCATGATACAAGTTGCAAGATCACCCAGCTAGCCTATGATGGGTTGTCACTAGATAGGCTTAACTGTTAACTTTCCCATGGCTGCGACCTTCTCAGCCAGAGCTACACTCAAGAGTACACGATCAATGAAACCCTATGGGGAAAATCAAACTCCGACATGGTACAAGTTGCAAGCTCACCCAGCTAGCCTATGATGGGCTGTCACTAGATAGGCTTAACTGTCAACTTTCCCATGGCTGCGTCATTCTCAGCCCGAGCTACACTCAAGAGTACACGATCAATGAAGCGCTAAGGGGAAAGTAGAAATCCTGCTTGATTCAAGTTGCCGAGTAAGCGATCAATGAAACCCTATGGTGAAAAATCAAACTCCGGCATGATACAAGTTGCAAGATCACCCAGCTAGCCTATGATGGTTTGTCACTAGATAGGCTTAACTGTCAACTTTCCCATTGCTGCGACCTTCTCAGCCCGAGCTACACACAAGAGTACAAGATCAATGAAACCCTATGGGGAAAATCAAACTCCGACATGGTACAAGTTGCAAGATCACCCAGCTAGCCTATGATGGGCTGTCACTAGATAGGCTTAACTGTCAACTTTCCCATGGCTGCGTCATTCTCAGCCCGAGCTACACTCAAGAGTACACGATCAATGAAGCGCTAAGGGGAAAGTAGAAATCCTGCTTCATACAAGTTGCCGAGTAAGCGATCAATGAAACCCTATGGTGAAAATCAAACTCCGGCATGATACAAGTTGCAAGATCACCCAGCTAGCCTATGATGGGTTGTCACTAGATAGGCTTAACTGTCAACTTTCCCATGGCTGCGACCTTCTCAGCCAGAGCTACACTCAAGAGTTCACGATCAATGAAACCCTATGGGGGAAAATCAAACTCCGACATGGTACAAGTTGCAAGCTCACCCAGCTAGCCTATGATGGGCTGTCACTAGATAGGCTTAACTGTCAACTTTCCCATGGCTGCGTCATTCTCAGCCCGAGCTACACTCAAGAGTACACGATCAATGAAGCGCTAAGGGGAAAGTAGAAATCCTGCTTCATACAAGTTGCCGAGTAAGCGATCAATGAAACCCTATGGTGAAAATCAAACTCCGGCATGATACAAGTTGCAAGATCACCCAGCTAGCCTATGATGGGTTGTCACTAGATAGGCTTAACTGTCAACTTTCCCATGGCTGCGACCTTCTCAGCCAGAGCTACACTCAAGAGTACACGATCAATGAAACCCTATGGGGAAAATCAAACTCCGACATGGTACAAGTTGCAAGCTCACCCAGCTAGCCTATGATGGGCTGTCACTAGATAGGCTTAACTGTCAACTTTCCCATGGCTGCGTCATTCTCAGCCCGAGCTACACTCAAGAGTACACGATCAATGAAGCGCAAAGGGGAAAGTAGAAATCCTGCTTCATACAAGTTGCCGAGTAAGCGATCAATGAAACCCTATGGTGAAAATCAAACTCCGGCATGATACAAGTTGCAAGATCACCCAGCTAGCCTATGATGGGTTGTCACTAGATAGGCTTAACTGTCAACTTTCCCATGGCTGCGACCTTCTCAGCCCGAGCTACACACAAGAGTACACGATCAATGAAACCCTATGGGGAAAATCAAACTCCGACATGGTACAAGTTGCAAGATCACCCAGCTAGCCTATGATGGGCTGTCACTAGATAGGCTTAACTGTCAACTTTCCCATGGCTGCGTCATTCTCAGCCCGAGCTACACTCAAGAGTACACGATCAATGAAGCGCTAAGGGGAAAGTAGAAATCCTGCTTCATACAAGTTGCCGAGTAAGCGATCAATGAAACCCTATGGTGAAAATCAAACTCCGGCATGATACAAGTTGCAAGATCACCCAGCTAGCCTATGATGGGTTGTCACTAGATAGGCTTAACTGTCAACTTTCCCATGGCTGCGACCTTCTCAGCCAGAGCTACACTCAAGAGTACACGATCAAAGAAACCCTATGGGGAAAATCAAACTCCGACATGGTACAAGTTGCAAGCTCACCCAGCTAGCCTATGATGGGCTGTCACTAGATGGGCTTAACTGTCAACTTTCCCATGGCTGCGTCATTCTCAGCCCGAGCTACACTCAAGAGTACACGATCAATGAAGCGCTAAGGGGAAAGTAGAAATCCTGCTGCTTCATACAAGTTGCCGAGTAAGCGATCAATGAAACCCTATGGTGAAAATCAAACTCCGGCATGATACAAGTTGCAAGATCACCCAGCTAGCCTATGATGGGTTGTCACTAGATAGGCTTAACTGTCAACTTTCCCATGGCTGCGACCTTCTCAGCCCGAGCTACACACAAGAGTACACGATCAATGAAACCCTATGGGGAAAATCAAACTCCGACATGGTACAAGTTGCAAGATCACCCAGCTAGCCTATGATGGGCTGTCACTAGATAGGCTTAACTGTCAACTTTCCATGGCTGCGTCATTCTCAGCCCGAGCTACACTCAAGAGTACACGATCAATGAAGCGCTAAGGGGAAAGTAGAAATCCTGCTTCATACAAGTTGCCGAGTAAGCGATCAATGAAACCCTATGGTGAAAATCAAACTCCGGCATGATACAAGTTGCAAGATCACCCAGCTAGCCTATGATGGGTTGTCACTAGATAGGCTTAACTGTCAACTTTCCCATGGCTGCGACCTTCTCAGCCCTAGCTACACTCAAGAGTACACGATCAATGAAACCCTATGGGGAAAATCAAACTCCGACATGGTACAAGTTGCAAGATCACCCAGCTAGCCTATGATGGGCTGTCACTAGATAAGCTTAACTGTCAACTTTCCCATGGCTGCGTCATTCTCAGCCCGAGCTACACTCAAGAGTACACGATCAATGAAGCGCTAAGGGGAAAGTAGAAATCCTGCTTGATACAAGTTGCCGAGTAAGCGATCAATGAAACCCTATGGTGAAAATCAAACTCCGCATGATACAAGTTGCAAGATCACCCAGCTAGCCTATGATGGGTTGTCACTAGATAGGCTTAACTGTCAACTTTCCCATGGCTGCGACCTTCTCAGCCAGAGCTACACTCAAGAGTACACGATCAATGAAACCCTATGGGGAAAATCAAACTCCGACATGGTACAAGTTGCAAGATCACCCAGCTAGCCTATGATGGGCTGTCACTAGATAGGCTTAACTGTCAACTTTCCCATGGCTGCGTCATTCTCAGCCCGATCTACACTCAAGAGTACACGATCAATGAAGCGCTAAGGGGAAAGTAGAAATCCTGCTTGATACAAGTTGCCGAGTAAGCGATCAATGAAACCCTATGGTGAAAATCAAACTCCGGCATGATACAAGTTGCAAGATCACCCAGCTAGCCTATGATGGGTTGTCACTAGATAGGCTTAACTGTCAACTTTTCCATGGCTGCGACCTTCTCAGCCCGAGCTACACACAAGAGTACACGATCAATGAAACCCTATGGGGAAAATCAAACTCCGACATGGTACAAGTTGCAAGATCACCAGCTAGCCTATGATGGGCTGTCACTAGATAGGCTTAACTGTCAACTTTCCCATGGCTGCGTCATTCTCAGCCCGAGCTACACTCAAGAGTACACGGTCAATGAAGCGCTAAGGGGAAAGTAGAAATCCTGCTTCATACAAGTTGCCGAGTAAGCGATCAATGAAACCCTATGGTGAAAATCAAACTCCGGCATGATACAAGTTGCAAGATCACCCAGCTAGCCTATGATGGGTTGTCACTAGATAGGCTTAACTGTCAACTTTCCCATGGCTGCGACCTTCTCAGCCAGAGCTACACTCAAGAGTACACGATCATTGAAACCCTATGGGGAAAATCAAACTCCGACATGGTACAAGTTGCAAGATCACCCAGCTAGCCTATGATGGGCTGTCACTAGATAGGCTTAACTGTCAACTTTCCCATGGCTGCGTCATTCTCAGCCCGAGCTACACTCAAGAGTACACGATCAATGAAGCGCTAAGGGGAAAGTAGAAATCCTGCTTCATACAAGTTGCCGAGTAAGCGATCAATGAAACCCTATGGTGAAAATCAAACTCCGGCATGATACAAGTTGCAAGATCACCCAGCTAGCCTATGATGGGTTGTCACTAGATTGGCTTAACTGTCAACTTTCCCATGGCTGCGACCTTCTCAGCCAGTGAGCTACACTCAAGAGTACACGATCATTGAAACCCTATGGGGAAAATCAAACTCCGAAATGGTACAAGTTGCAAGATCACCCAGCTAGCCTATGATGGGCTGTCACTAGATAGGCTTAACTGTCAACTTTCCCATGGCTGCGTCATTCTCAGCCCGATCTACACTCAAGAGTACACGATCAATGAAGCGCTAAGGGGAAAGTAGAAATCCTGCTTGATACAAGTTGCCGAGTAAGCGATCAATGAAACCCTATGGTGAAAATCAAACTCCGGCATGATACAAGTTGCAAGATCACCCAGCTAGCCTATGATGGTTGTCACTAGATAGGCTTAACTGTCAACTTTCCCATGGCTGCGACCTTCTCAGCCCGAGCTACACACAAGAGTACACGATCAATGAAACCCTATGGGAAAATCAAACTCCGACATGGTACAAGTTGCAAGATCACCCAGCTAGCCTATGATGGGCTGTCACTAGATAGGCTTAACTGTCAACTTTCCCATGGCTGCGTCATTCTCAGCCCGAGCTACACTCAAGAGTACACGATCAATGAAGCGCTAAGGGGAAAGTAGAAATCCTGCTTCATACAAGTTGCCGAGTAAGCGATCAATGAAACCCTATGGTGAAAATCAAACTCCGGCATGATACAAGTTGCAAGATCACCCAGCTAGCCTATGATGGGTTGTCACTAGATAGGCTTAACTGTCAACTTTCCCATGGCTGCGACCTTCTCAGCCAGAGCTACACTCAAGAGTACACAATCAATGAAACCCTATGGGGAAAATCAAACTCCGACATGGTACAAGTTGCAAGCTCACCCAGCTAGCCTATGATGGGCTGTCACTAGATGGGCTTAACTGTCAACTTTCCCATGGCTGCGTCATTCTCAGCCCGAGCTACACTCAAGAGTACACGATCAATGAAGCGCTAAGGGGAAAGTAGAAATCCTGCTTGATACAAGTTGCCGAGTAAGCGATCAATGAAACCCTATGGTGAAAATCAAACTCCGGCATGATACAAGTTGCAAGATCACCCAGCTAGCCTATGATGGGTTGTCACTAGATAGGCTTAACTGTCAACTTTCCCATGGCTGCGACCTTCTCAGCCCGAGCTACACACAAGAGTACAAGATCAATGAAACCCTATGGGGAAAATCAAACTCCGACATGGTACAAGTTGCAAGATCACCCAGCTAGCCTATGATGGGCTGTCACTAGATAGGCTTAACTGTCAACTTTCCCATGGCTGCGTCATTCTCAGCCCGAGCTACACTCAAGAGTACACGATCAATGAAGCGCTAAGGGGAAAGTAGAAATCCTGCTTGATACAAGTTGCCGAGTAAGCGATCAATGAAACCCTATGGTGAAAATCAAACTCCGGCATGATACAAGTTGCAAGATCACCCAGCTAGCCTATGATGGGTTGTCACTAGATAGGCTTAACTGTCAACTTTCCCATGGCTGCGACCTTCTCAGCCAGAGCTACACTCAAGAGTACACGATCAATGAAACCCTATGGGGAAAATCAAACTCCGACATGGTACAAGTTGCAAGCTCACCCAGCTAGCCTATGATGGGCTGTCACTAGATAGGCTTAACTGTCAACTTTCCCATGGCTGCGTCATTCTCAGCCCGAGCTACACTCAAGAGTACACGATCAATGAAGCGCTAAGGGGAAAGTAGAAATCCTGCTTGATACAAGTTGCCGAGTAAGCGATCAATGAAACCCTATGGTGAAAATCAAACTCCGGCATGATACAAGTTGCAAGATCACCCAGCTAGCCTATGATGGGTTGTCACTAGATAGGCTTAACTGTTAACTTTCCCATGGCTGCGACCTTCTCAGCCAGAGCTACACTCAAGAGTACACGATCAATGAAACCCTATGGGGAAAATCAAACTCCGACATGGTACAAGTTGCAAGCTCACCCAGCTAGCCTATGATGGGCTGTCACTAGATAGGCTTAACTGTCAACTTTCCCATGGCTGCGTCATTCTCAGCCCGAGCTACACTCAAGAGTACACGATCAATGAAGCGCTAAGGGGAAAGTAGAAATCCTGCTTGATTCAAGTTGCCGAGTAAGCGATCAATGAAACCCTATGGTGAAAATCAAACTCCGGCATGATACAAGTTGCAAGATCACCCAGCTAGCCTATGATGGTTTGTCACTAGATAGGCTTAACTGTCAACTTTCCCATTGCTGCGACCTTCTCAGCCCGAGCTACACACAAGAGTACAAGATCAATGAAACCCTATGGGGAAAATCAAACTCCGACATGGTACAAGTTGCAAGATCACCCAGCTAGCCTATGATGGGCTGTCACTAGATAGGCTTAACTGTCAACTTTCCATGGCTGCGTCATTCTCAGCCCGAGCTACACTCAAGAGTACAACGATCAATGAAGCGCTAAGGGGAAAGTAGAAATCCTGCTTCATACAAGTTGCCGAGTAAGCGATCAATGAAACCCTATGGTGAAAATCAAACTCCGGCATGATACAAGTTGCAAGATCACCCAGCTAGCCTATGATGGGTTGTCACTAGATAGGCTTAACTGTCAACTTTCCCATGGCTGCGACCTTCTCAGCCAGAGCTACACTCAAGAGTTCACGATCAATGAAACCCTATGGGGAAAATCAAACTCCGACATGGTACAAGTTGCAAGCTCACCCAGCTAGCCTATGATGGGCTGTCACTAGATAGGCTTAACTGTCAACTTTCCCATGGCTGCGTCATTCTCAGCCCGAGCTACACTCAAGAGTACACGATCAATGAAGCGCTAAGGGGAAAGTAGAAATCCTGCTTCATACAAGTTGCCGAGTAAGCGATCAATGAAACCCTATGGTGAAAATCAAACTCCGGCATGATACAAGTTGCAAGATCACCCAGCTAGCCTATGATGGGTTGTCACTAGATAGGCTTAACTGTCAACTTTCCCATGGCTGCGACCTTCTCAGCCAGAGCTACACTCAAGAGTACACGATCAATGAAACCCTATGGGGAAAATCAAACTCCGACATGGTACAAGTTGCAAGCTCACCCAGCTAGCCTATGATGGGCTGTCACTAGATAGGCTTAACTGTCAACTTTCCCATGGCTGCGTCATTCTCAGCCCGAGCTACACTCAAGAGTACACGATCAATGAAGCGCAAAGGGGAAAGTAGAAATCCTGCTTCATACAAGTTGCCGAGTAAGCGATCAATGAAACCCTATGGTGAAAATCAAACTCCGGCATGATACAAGTTGCAAGATCACCCAGCTAGCCTATGATGGGTTGTCACTAGATAGGCTTAACTGTCAACTTTCCCATGGCTGCGACCTTCTCAGCCCGAGCTACACACAAGAGTACACGATCAATGAAACCCTATGGGGAAAATCAAACTCCGACATGGTACAAGTTGCAAGATCACCCAGCTAGCCTATGATGGGCTGTCACTAGATAGGCTTAACTGTCAACTTTCCCATGGCTGCGTCATTCTCAGCCCGAGCTACACTCAAGAGTACACGATCAATGAAGCGCTAAGGGGAAAGTAGAAATCCTGCTTCATACAAGTTGCCGAGTAAGCGATCAATGAAACCCTATGGTGAAAATCAAACTCCAGCATGATACAAGTTGCAAGATCACCCAGCTAGCCTATGATGGGTTGTCACTAGATAGGCTTAACTGTCAACTTTCCCATGGCTGCGACCTTCTCAGCCAGAGCTACACTCAAGAGTACACGATCAATGAAACCCTATGGGGAAAATCAAACTCCGACATGGTACAAGTTGCAAGCTCACCCAGCTAGCCTATGATGGGCTGTCACTAGATAGGCTTAACTGTCAACTTTCCCATGGCTGCGTCATTCTCAGCCCGAGCTACACTCAAGAGTACACGATCAATGAAGCGCTAAGGGGAAAGTAGAAATCCTGCTTCATACAAGTTGCCGAGTAAGCGATCAATGAAACCCTATGGTGAAAATCAAACTCCGGCATGATACAAGTTGCAAGATCACCCAGCTAGCCTATGATGGGTTGTCACTAGATAGGCTTAACTGTCAACTTTCCCATGGCTGCGACCTTCTCAGCCCGAGCTACACACAAGAGTACACGATCAATGAAACCCTATGGGGAAAATCAAACTCCGACATGGTACAAGTTGCAAGATCACCCAGCTAGCCTATGATGGGCTGTCACTAGATAGGCTTAACTGTCAACTTTCCCATGGCTGCGTCATTCTCAGCCCGAGCTACACTCAAGAGTACACGATCAATGAAGCGCTAAGGGGAAAGTAGAAATCCTGCTTCATACAAGTTGCCGAGTAAGCGATCAATGAAACCCTATGGTGAAAATCAATCTCCGGCATGATACAAGTTGCAAGATCACCCAGCTAGCCTATGATGGGTTGTCACTAGATAGGCTTAACTGTCAACTTTCCCATGGCTGCGACCTTCTCAGCCAGAGCTACACTCAAGAGTTCACGATCAATGAAACCCTATGGGGAAAATCAAACTCCGACATGGTACAAGTTGCAAGCTCACCCAGCTAGCCTATGATGGGCTGTCACTAGATAGGCTTAACTGTCAACTTTCCCATGGCTGCGTCATTCTCAGCCCGAGCTACACTCAAGAGTACACGATCAATGAAGCGCTAAGGGGAAAGTAGAAATCCTGCTTCATACAAGTTGCCGAGTAAGCGATCAATGAAACCCTATGGTGAAAATCAAACTCCGGCATGATACAAGTTGCAAGATCACCCAGCTAGCCTATGATGGGTTGTCACTAGATAGGCTTAACTGTCAACTTTCCCATGGCTGCGACCTTCTCAGCCAGAGCTACACTCAAGAGTACACGATCAAAGAAACCCTATGGGGAAAATCAAACTCCGACATGGTACAAGTTGCAAGCTCACCCAGCTAGCCTATGATGGGCTGTCACTAGATGGGCTTAACTGTCAACTTTCCCATGGCTGCGTCATTCTCAGCCCGAGCTACACTCAAGAGTACACGATCAATGAAGCGCTAAGGGGAAAGTAGAAATCCTGCTTCATACAAGTTGCCGAGTAAGCGATCAATGAAACCCTATGGTGAAAATCAAACTCCGGCATGATACAAGTTGCAAGATCACCCAGCTAGCCTATGATGGGTTGTCACTAGATAGGCTTAACTGTCAACTTTCCCATGGCTGCGACCTTCTCAGCCCGAGCTACACACAAGAGTACACGATCAATGAAACCCTATGGGGAAAATCAAACTCCGACATGGTACAAGTTGCAAGATCACCCAGCTAGCCTATGATGGGCTGTCACTAGATAGGCTTAACTGTCAACTTTCCCATGGCTGCGTCATTCTCAGCCCGAGCTACACTCAAGAGTACACGATCAATGAAGCGCTAAGGGGAAAGTAGAAATCCTGCTTCATACAAGTTGCCGAGTAAGCGATCAATGAAACCCTATGGTGAAAATCAAACTCCGGCATGATACAAGTTGCAAGATCACCCAGCTAGCCTATGATGGGTTGTCACTAGATAGGCTTAACTGTCAACTTTCCCATGGCTGCGACCTTCTCAGCCCGAGCTACACACAAGAGTACACGATCAATGAAACCCTATGGGGAAAATCAAACTCCGACATGGTACAAGTTGCAAGATCACCCAGCTAGCCTATGATGGGCTGTCACTAGATAGGCTTAACTGTCAACTTTCCCATGGCTGCGTCATTCTCAGCCCGAGCTACACTCAAGAGTACACGATCAATGAAGCGCTAAGGGGAAAGTAGAAATCCTGCTTCATACAAGTTGCCGAGTAAGCGATCAATGAAACCCTATGGTGAAAATCAAACTCCGGCATGATACAAGTTGCAAGATCACCCAGCTAGCCTATGATGGGTTGTCACTAGATAGGCTTAACTGTCAACTTTCCCATGGCTGCGACCTTCTCAGCCCTAGCTACACTCAAGAGTACACGATCAATGAAACCCTATGGGGAAAATCAAACTCCGACATGGTACAAGTTGCAAGATCACCCAGCTAGCCTATGATGGGCTGTCACTAGATAAGCTTAACTGTCAACTTTCCCATGGCTGCGTCATTCTCAGCCCGAGCTACACTCAAGAGTACACGATCAATGAAGCGCTAAGGGGAAAGTAGAAATCCTGCTTGATACAAGTTGCCGAGTAAGCGATCAATGAAACCCTATGGTGAAAATCAAACTCCGGCATGATACAAGTTGCAAGATCACCCAGCTAGCCTATGATGGGTTGTCACTAGATAGGCTTAACTGTCAACTTTCCCATGGCTGCGACCTTCTCAGCCAGAGCTACACTCAAGAGTACACGATCAATGAAACCCTATGGGGAAAATCAAACTCCGACATGGTACAAGTTGCAAGATCACCCAGCTAGCCTATGATGGGCTGTCACTAGATAGGCTTAACTGTCAACTTTCCCATGGCTGCGTCATTCTCAGCCCGATCTACACTCAAGAGTACACGATCAATGAAGCGCTAAGGGGAAAGTAGAAATCCTGCTTGATACAAGTTGCCGAGTAAGCGATCAATGAAACCCTATGGTGAAAATCAAACTCCGGCATGATACAAGTTGCAAGATCACCCAGCTAGCCTATGATGGGTTGTCACTAGATAGGCTTAACTGTCAACTTTTCCATGGCTGCGACCTTCTCAGCCCGAGCTACACACAAGAGTACACGATCAATGAAACCCTATGGGGAAAATCAAACTCCGACATGGTACAAGTTGCAAGATCACCCAGCTAGCCTATGATGGGCTGTCACTAGATAGGCTTAACTGTCAACTTTCCCATGGCTGCGTCATTCTCAGCCCGAGCTACACTCAAGAGTACACGGTCAATGAAGCGCTAAGGGGAAAGTAGAAATCCTGCTTCATACAAGTTGCCGAGTAAGCGATCAATGAAACCCTATGGTGAAAATCAAACTCCGGCATGATACAAGTTGCAAGATCACCCAGCTAGCCTATGATGGGTTGTCACTAGATAGGCTTAACTGTCAACTTTCCCATGGCTGCGACCTTCTCAGCCAGAGCTACACTCAAGAGTACACGATCATTGAAACCCTATGGGGAAAATCAAACTCCGACATGGTACAAGTTGCAAGATCACCCAGCTAGCCTATGATGGGCTGTCACTAGATAGGCTTAACTGTCAACTTTCCCATGGCTGCGTCATTCTCAGCCCGAGCTACACTCAAGAGTACACGATCAATGAAGCGCTAAGGGGAAAGTAGAAATCCTGCTTCATACAAGTTGCCGAGTAAGCGATCAATGAAACCCTATGGTGAAAATCAAACTCCGGCATGATACAAGTTGCAAGATCACCCAGCTAGCCTATGATGGGTTGTCACTAGATAGGCTTAACTGTCAACTTTCCCATGGCTGCGACCTTCTCAGCCAGAGCTACACTCAAGAGTACACGATCATTGAAACCCTATGGGGAAAATCAAACTCCGAAATGGTACAAGTTGCAAGATCACCCAGCTAGCCTATGATGGGCTGTCACTAGATAGGCTTAACTGTCAACTTTCCCATGGCTGCGTCATTCTCAGCCCGATCTACACTCAAGAGTACACGATCAATGAAGCGCTAAGGGGAAAGTAGAAATCCTGCTTGATACAAGTTGCCGAGTAAGCGATCAATGAAACCCTATGGTGAAAATCAAACTCCGGCATGATACAAGTTGCAAGATCACCCAGCTAGCCTATGATGGGTTGTCACTAGATAGGCTTAACTGTCAACTTTCCCATGGCTGCGACCTTCTCAGCCCGAGCTACACACAAGAGTACACGATCAATGAAACCCTATGGGGAAAATCAAACTCCGACATGGTACAAGTTGCAAGATCACCCAGCTAGCCTATGATGGGCTGTCACTAGATAGGCTTAACTGTCAACTTTCCCATGGCTGCGTCATTCTCAGCCCGAGCTACACTCAAGAGTACACGATCAATGAAGCGCTAAGGGGAAAGTAGAAATCCTGCTTCATACAAGTTGCCGAGTAAGCGATCAATGAAACCCTATGGTGAAAATCAAACTCCGGCATGATACAAGTTGCAAGATCACCCAGCTAGCCTATGATGGGTTGTCACTAGATAGGCTTAACTGTCAACTTTCCCATGGCTGCGACCTTCTCAGCCAGAGCTACACTCAAGAGTACACGATCAATGAAACCCTATGGGGAAAATCAAACTCCGACATGGTACAAGTTGCAAGCTCACCCAGCTAGCCTATGATGGGCTGTCACTAGATGGGCTTAACTGTCAACTTTCCCATGGCTGCGTCATTCTCAGCCCGAGCTACACTCAAGAGTACACGATCAATGAAGCGCTAAGGGGAAAGTAGAAATCCTGCTTGATACAAGTTGCCGAGTAAGCGATCAATGAAACCCTATGGTGAAAATCAAACTCCGGCATGATACAAGTTGCAAGATCACCCAGCTAGCCTATGATGGGTTGTCACTAGATAGGCTTAACTGTCAACTTTCCCATGGCTGCGACCTTCTCAGCCCGAGCTACACACAAGAGTACAAGATCAATGAAACCCTATGGGGAAAATCAAACTCCGACATGGTACAAGTTGCAAGATCACCCAGCTAGCCTATGATGGGCTGTCACTAGATAGGCTTAACTGTCAACTTTCCCATGGCTGCGTCATTCTCAGCCCGAGCTACACTCAAGAGTACACGATCAATGAAGCGCTAAGGGGAAAGTAGAAATCCTGCTTCATACAAGTTGCCGAGTAAGCGATCAATGAAACCCTATGGTGAAAATCAAACTCCGGCATGATACAAGTTGCAAGATCACCCAGCTAGCCTATGATGGGTTGTCACTAGATAGGCTTAACTGTCAACTTTCCCATGGCTGCGACCTTCTCAGCCAGAGCTACACTCAAGAGTACACGATCAATGAAACCCTATGGGGAAAATCAAACTCCGACATGGTACAAGTTGCAAGCTCACCCAGCTAGCCTATGATGGGCTGTCACTAGATAGGCTTAACTGTCAACTTTCCCATGGCTGCGTCATTCTCAGCCCGAGCTACACTCAAGAGTACACGATCAATGAAGCGCTAAGGGGAAAGTAGAAATCCTGCTTGATACAAGTTGCCGAGTAAGCGATCAATGAAACCCTATGGTGAAAATCAAACTCCGGCATGATACAAGTTGCAAGATCACCCAGCTAGCCTATGATGGGTTGTCACTAGATAGGCTTAACTGTCAACTTTCCCATGGCTGCGACCTTCTCAGCCCGAGCTACACACAAGAGTACACGATCAATGAAACCCTATGGGGAAAATCAAACTCCGACATGGTACAAGTTGCAAGATCACCCAGCTAGCCTATGATGGGCTGTCACTAGATAGGCTTAACTGTCAACTTTCCCATGGCTGCGTCATTCTCAGCCCGAGCTACACTCAAGAGTACACGATCAATGAAGCGCTAAGGGGAAAGTAGAAATCCTGCTTCATACAAGTTGCCGAGTAAGCGATCAATGAAACCCTATGGTGAAAATCAAACTCCGGCATGATACAAGTTGCAAGATCACCCAGCTAGCCTATGATGGGTTGTCACTAGATAGGCTTAACTGTTAACTTTCCCATGGCTGCGACCTTCTCAGCCAGAGCTACACTCAAGAGTACACGATCAATGAAACCCTATGGGGAAAATCAAACTCCGACATGGTACAAGTTGCAAGCTCACCCAGCTAGCCTATGATGGGCTGTCACTAGATAGGCTTAACTGTCAACTTTCCCATGGCTGCGTCATTCTCAGCCCGAGCTACACTCAAGAGTACACGATCAATGAAGCGCTAAGGGGAAAGTAGAAATCCTGCTTGATTCAAGTTGCCGAGTAAGCGATCAATGAAACCCTATGGTGAAAATCAAACTCCGGCATGATACAAGTTGCAAGATCACCCAGCTAGCCTATGATGGTTTGTCACTAGATAGGCTTAACTGTCAACTTTCCCATTGCTGCGACCTTCTCAGCCCGAGCTACACACAAGAGTACAAGATCAATGAAACCCTATGGGGAAAATCAAACTCCGACATGGTACAAGTTGCAAGATCACCCAGCTAGCCTATGATGGGCTGTCACTAGATAGGCTTAACTGTCAACTTTCCCATGGCTGCGTCATTCTCAGCCCGAGCTACACTCAAGAGTACACGATCAATGAAGCGCTAAGGGGAAAGTAGAAATCCTGCTTCATACAAGTTGCCGAGTAAGCGATCAATGAAACCCTATGGTGAAAATCAAACTCCGGCATGATACAAGTTGCAAGATCACCCAGCTAGCCTATGATGGGTTGTCACTAGATAGGCTTAACTGTCAACTTTCCCATGGCTGCGACCTTCTCAGCCAGAGCTACACTCAAGAGTTCACGATCAATGAAACCCTATGGGGAAAATCAAACTCCGACATGGTACAAGTTGCAAGCTCACCCAGCTAGCCTATGATGGGCTGTCACTAGATAGGCTTAACTGTCAACTTTCCCATGGCTGCGTCATTCTCAGCCCGAGCTACACTCAAGAGTACACGATCAATGAAGCGCTAAGGGGAAAGTAGAAATCCTGCTTCATACAAGTTGCCGAGTAAGCGATCAATGAAACCCTATGGTGAAAATCAAACTCCGGCATGATACAAGTTGCAAGATCACCCAGCTAGCCTATGATGGGTTGTCACTAGATAGGCTTAACTGTCAACTTTCCCATGGCTGCGACCTTCTCAGCCAGAGCTACACTCAAGAGTACACGATCAATGAAACCCTATGGGGAAAATCAAACTCCGACATGGTACAAGTTGCAAGCTCACCCAGCTAGCCTATGATGGGCTGTCACTAGATAGGCTTAACTGTCAACTTTCCCATGGCTGCGTCATTCTCAGCCCGAGCTACACTCAAGAGTACACGATCAATGAAGCGCAAAGGGGAAAGTAGAAATCCTGCTTCATACAAGTTGCCGAGTAAGCGATCAATGAAACCCTATGGTGAAAATCAAACTCCGGCATGATACAAGTTGCAAGATCACCCAGCTAGCCTATGATGGGTTGTCACTAGATAGGCTTAACTGTCAACTTTCCCATGGCTGCGACCTTCTCAGCCCGAGCTACACACAAGAGTACACGATCAATGAAACCCTATAGGGAAAATCAAACTCCGACATGGTACAAGTTGCAAGATCACCCAGCTAGCCTATGATGGGCTGTCACTAGATAGGCTTAACTGTCAACTTTCCCATGGCTGCGTCATTCTCAGCCCGAGCTACACTCAAGAGTACACGATCAATGAAGCGCTAAGGGGAAAGTAGAAATCCTGCTTCATACAAGTTGCCGAGTAAGCGATCAATGAAACCCTATGGTGAAAATCAAACTCCGGCATGATACAAGTTGCAAGATCACCCAGCTAGCCTATGATGGGTTGTCACTAGATAGGCTTAACTGTCAACTTTCCCATGGCTGCGACCTTCTCAGCCAGAGCTACACTCAAGAGTACACGATCAATGAAACCCTATGGGGAAAATCAAACTCCGACATGGTACAAGTTGCAAGCTCACCCAGCTAGCCTATGATGGGCTGTCACTAGATAGGCTTAACTGTCAACTTTCCCATGGCTGCGTCATTCTCAGCCCGAGCTACACTCAAGAGTACACGATCAATGAAGCGCTAAGGGGAAAGTAGAAATCCTGCTTCATACAAGTTGCCGAGTAAGCGATCAATGAAACCCTATGGTGAAAATCAAACTCCGGCATGATACAAGTTGCAAGATCACCCAGCTAGCCTATGATGGGTTGTCACTAGATAGGCTTAACTGTCAACTTTCCCATGGCTGCGACCTTCTCAGCCCGAGCTACACACAAGAGTACACGATCAATGAAACCCTATGGGGAAAATCAAACTCCGACATGGTACAAGTTGCAAGATCACCCAGCTAGCCTATGATGGGCTGTCACTAGATAGGCTTAACTGTCAACTTTCCCATGGCTGCGTCATTCTCAGCCCGAGCTACACTCAAGAGTACACGATCAATGAAGCGCTAAGGGGAAAGTAGAAATCCTGCTTCATACAAGTTGCCGAGTAAGCGATCAATGAAACCCTATGGTGAAAATCAAACTCCGGCATGATACAAGTTGCAAGATCACCCAGCTAGCCTATGATGGGTTGTCACTAGATAGGCTTAACTGTCAACTTTCCCATGGCTGCGACCTTCTCAGCCAGAGCTACACTCAAGAGTTCACGATCAATGAAACCCTATGGGGAAAATCAAACTCCGACATGGTACAAGTTGCAAGCTCACCCAGCTAGCCTATGATGGGCTGTCACTAGATAGGCTTAACTGTCAACTTTCCCATGGCTGCGTCATTCTCAGCCCGAGCTACACTCAAGAGTACACGATCAATGAAGCGCTAAGGGGAAAGTAGAAATCCTGCTTCATACAAGTTGCCGAGTAAGCGATCAATGAAACCCTATGGTGAAAATCAAACTCCGGCATGATACAAGTTGCAAGATCACCCAGCTAGCCTATGATGGGTTGTCACTAGATAGGCTTAACTGTCAACTTTCCCATGGCTGCGACCTTCTCAGCCAGAGCTACACTCAAGAGTACACGATCAAAGAAACCCTATGGGGAAAATCAAACTCCGACATGGTACAAGTTGCAAGCTCACCCAGCTAGCCTATGATGGGCTGTCACTAGATGGGCTTAACTGTCAACTTTCCCATGGCTGCGTCATTCTCAGCCCGAGCTACACTCAAGAGTACACGATCAATGAAGCGCTAAGGGGAAAGTAGAAATCCTGCTTCATACAAGTTGCCGAGTAAGCGATCAATGAAACCCTATGGTGAAAATCAAACTCCGGCATGATACAAGTTGCAAGATCACCCAGCTAGCCTATGATGGGTTGTCACTAGATAGGCTTAACTGTCAACTTTCCCATGGCTGCGACCTTCTCAGCCCGAGCTACACACAAGAGTACACGATCAATGAAACCCTATGGGGAAAATCAAACTCCGACATGGTACAAGTTGCAAGATCACCCAGCTAGCCTATGATGGGCTGTCACTAGATAGGCTTAACTGTCAACTTTCCCATGGCTGCGTCATTCTCAGCCCGAGCTACACTCAAGAGTACACGATCAATGAAGCGCTAAGGGGAAAGTAGAAATCCTGCTTCATACAAGTTGCCGAGTAAGCGATCAATGAAACCCTATGGTGAAAATCAAACTCCGGCATGATACAAGTTGCAAGATCACCCAGCTAGCCTATGATGGGTTGTCACTAGATAGGCTTAACTGTCAACTTTCCCATGGCTGCGACCTTCTCAGCCCTAGCTACACTCAAGAGTACACGATCAATGAAACCCTATGGGGAAAATCAAACTCCGACATGGTACAAGTTGCAAGATCACCCAGCTAGCCTATGATGGGCTGTCATTAGATAAGCTTAACTGTCAACTTTCCCATGGCTGCGTCATTCTCAGCCCGAGCTACACTCAAGAGTACACGATCAATGAAGCGCTAAGGGGAAAGTAGAAATCCTGCTTGATACAAGTTGCCGAGTAAGCGATCAATGAAACCCTATGGTGAAAATCAAACTCCGGCATGATACAAGTTGCAAGATCACCCAGCTAGCCTATGATGGGTTGTCACTAGATAGGCTTAACTGTCAACTTTCCCATGGCTGCGACCTTCTCAGCCAGAGCTACACTCAAGAGTACACGATCAATGAAACCCTATGGGGAAAATCAAACTCCGACATGGTACAAGTTGCAAGATCACCCAGCTAGCCTATGATGGGCTGTCACTAGATAGGCTTAACTGTCAACTTTCCATGGCTGCGTCATTCTCAGCCCGATCTACACTCAAGAGTACACGATCAATGAAGCGCTAAGGGGAAAGTAGAAATCCTGCTTGATACAAGTTGCCGAGTAAGCGATCAATGAAACCCTATGGTGAAAATCAAACTCCGGCATGATACAAGTTGCAAGATCACCCAGCTAGCCTATGATGGGTTGTCACTAGATAGGCTTAACTGTCAACTTTTCCATGGCTGCGACCTTCTCAGCCCGAGCTACACACAAGAGTACACGATCAATGAAACCCTATGGGGAAAATCAAACTCCGACATGGTACAAGTTGCAAGATCACCCAGCTAGCCTATGATGGGCTGTCACTAGATAGGCTTAACTGTCAACTTTCCCATGGCTGCGTCATTCTCAGCCCGAGCTACACTCAAGAGTACACGGTCAATGAAGCGCTAAGGGGAAAGTAGAAATCCTGCTTCATACAAGTTGCCGAGTAAGCGATCAATGAAACCCTATGGTGAAAATCAAACTCCGGCATGATACAAGTTGCAAGATCACCCAGCTAGCCTATGATGGGTTGTCACTAGATAGGCTTAACTGTCAACTTTCCCATGGCTGCGACCTTCTCAGCCAGAGCTACACTCAAGAGTACACGATCATTGAAACCCTATGGGGAAAATCAAACTCCGACATGGTACAAGTTGCAAGATCACCCAGCTAGCCTATGATGGGCTGTCACTAGATAGGCTTAACTGTCAACTTTCCCATGGCTGCGTCATTCTCAGCCCGAGCTACACTCAAGAGTACACGATCAATGAAGCGCTAAGGGGAAAGTAGAAATCCTGCTTCATACAAGTTGCCGAGTAAGCGATCAATGAAACCCTATGGTGAAAATCAAACTCCGGCATGATACAAGTTGCAAGATCACCCAGCTAGCCTATGATGGGTTGTCACTAGATTGGCTTAACTGTCAACTTTCCCATGGCTGCGACCTTCTCAGCCAGAGCTACACTCAAGAGTACACGATCATTGAAACCCTATGGGGAAAATCAAACTCCGAAATGGTACAAGTTGCAAGATCACCCAGCTAGCCTATGATGGGCTGTCACTAGATAGGCTTAACTGTCAACTTTCCCATGGCTGCGTCATTCTCAGCCCGATCTACACTCAAGAGTACACGATCAATGAAGCGCTAAGGGGAAAGTAGAAATCCTGCTTGATACAAGTTGCCGAGTAAGCGATCAATGAAACCCTATGGTGAAAATCAAACTCCGGCATGATACAAGTTGCAAGATCACCCAGCTAGCCTATGATGGGTTGTCACTAGATAGGCTTAACTGTCAACTTTCCCATGGCTGCGACCTTCTCAGCCCGAGCTACACACAAGAGTACACGATCAATGAAACCCTATGGGGAAAATCAAACTCCGACATGGTACAAGTTGCAAGATCACCCAGCTAGCCTATGATGGGCTGTCACTAGATAGGCTTAACTGTCAACTTTCCCATGGCTGCGTCATTCTCAGCCCGAGCTACACTCAAGAGTACACGATCAATGAAGCGCTAAGGGGAAAGTAGAAATCCTGCTTCATACAAGTTGCCGAGTAAGCGATCAATGAAACCCTATGGTGAAAATCAAACTCCGGCATGATACAAGTTGCAAGATCACCCAGCTAGCCTATGATGGGTTGTCACTAGATAGGCTTAACTGTCAACTTTCCCATGGCTGCGACCTTCTCAGCCAGAGCTACACTCAAGAGTACACGATCAATGAAACCCTATGGGGAAAATCAAACTCCGACATGGTACAAGTTGCAAGCTCACCCAGCTAGCCTATGATGGGCTGTCACTAGATGGGCTTAACTGTCAACTTTCCCATGGCTGCGTCATTCTCAGCCCGAGCTACACTCAAGAGTACACGATCAATGAAGCGCTAAGGGGAAAGTAGAAATCCTGCTTGATACAAGTTGCCGAGTAAGCGATCAATGAAACCCTATGGTGAAAATCAAACTCCGGCATGATACAAGTTGCAAGATCACCCAGCTAGCCTATGATGGGTTGTCACTAGATAGGCTTAACTGTCAAACTTTCCCATGGCTGCGACCTTCTCAGCCCGAGCTACACACAAGAGTACAAGATCAATGAAACCCTATGGGGAAAATCAAAACTCCGACATGTACAAGTTGCAAGATCACCCAGCTAGCCTATGATGGGCTGTCACTAGATAGGCTTAACTGTCAACTTTCCCATGGCTGCGTCATTCTCAGCCCGAGCTACACTCAAGAGTACACGATCAATGAAGCGCTAAGGGGAAAGTAGAAATCCTGCTTGATACAAGTTGCCGAGTAAGCGATCAATGAAACCCTATGGTGAAAATCAAACTCCGGCATGATACAAGTTGCAAGATCACCCAGCTAGCCTATGATGGGTTGTCACTAGATAGGCTTAACTGTCAACTTTCCCATGGCTGCGACCTTCTCAGCCAGAGCTACACTCAAGAGTACACGATCAATGAAACCCTATGGGGAAAATCAAACTCCGACATGGTACAAGTTGCAAGCTCACCCAGCTAGCCTATGATGGGCTGTCACTAGATAGGCTTAACTGTCAACTTTCCCATGGCTGCGTCATTCTCAGCCCGAGCTACACTCAAGAGTACACGATCAATGAAGCGCTAAGGGGAAAGTAGAAATCCTGCTTGATACAAGTTGCCGAGTAAGCGATCAATGAAACCCTATGTGAAAATCAAACTCCGGCATGATACAAGTTGCAAGATCACCCAGCTAGCCTATGATGGGTTGTCACTAGATAGGCTTAACTGTCAACTTTCCCATGGCTGCGACCTTCTCAGCCCGAGCTACACACAAGAGTACACGATCAATGAAACCCTATGGGGAAAATCAAACTCCGACATGGTACAAGTTGCAAGATCACCCAGCTAGCCTATGATGGGGCTGTCACTAGATAGGCTTAACTGTCAACTTTCCCATGCTGCGTCATTCTCAGCCCGAGCTACACTCAAGAGTACACGATCAATGAAGCGCTAAGGGGAAAGTAGAAATTCCTGCTTCATACAAGTTGCCGAGTAAAGCGATCAATGAAACCCTATGGTGGAAAATCAAACTCCGGCATGATACAAGTTGCAAGATCACCGCAGCTAGCCTATGATGGGTTGTCACTAGATAGGCTTAACTGTTAACTTTCCCAATGGCTGCGACCTTTCTCAGCCAGAGCTACACTCAAGAGTACACGATCAATGAAACCCTATGGGGAAAATCAAACTCCGACATGGTACAAGTTGCAAGCTCACCCAGCTAGCCTATGATGGGCTGTCACTAGATAGGCTTAACTGTCAACTTTCCCATGGCTGCGTCATTCTCAGCCCGAGCTACACTCAAGAGTACACGATCAATGAAGCGCTAAGGGGAAAGTAGAAATCCTGCTTGATTCAAGTTGCCGAGTAAGCGATCAATGAAACCCTATGGTGAAAATCAAACTCCGGCATGATACAAGTTGCAAGATCACCCAGCTAGCCTATGATGGTTTGTCACTAGATAGGCTTAACTGTCAACTTTCCCATTGCTGCGACCTTCTCAGCCCGAGCTACACACAAGAGTACAAGATCAATGAAACCCTATGGGGAAAATCAAACTCCGACATGGTACAAGTTGCAAGATCACCCAGCTAGCCTATGATGGGCTGTCACTAGATAGGCTTAACTGTCAACTTTCCATGGCTGCGTCATTCTCAGCCCGAGCTACACTCAAGAGTACACGATCAATGAAGCGCTAAGGGGAAAGTAGAAATCCTGCTTCATACAAGTTGCCGAGTAAGCGATCAATGAAACCCTATGGTGAAAAATCAAACTCCGGCATGATACAAGTTGCAAGATCACCCAGCTAGCCTATGATGGGTTGTCACTAGATAGGCTTAACTGTCAACTTTCCCATGGCTGCGACCTTCTCAGCCAGAGCTACACTCAAGAGTTCACGATCAATGAAACCCTATGGGGAAAATCAAACTCCGACATGGTACAAGTTGCAAGCTCACCCAGCTAGCCTATGATGGGCTGTCACTAGATAGGCTTAACTGTCAACTTTCCCATGGCTGCGTCATTCTCAGCCCGAGCTACACTCAAGAGTACACGATCAATGAAGCGCTAAGGGGAAAGTAGAATCCTGCTTCATACAAGTTGCCGAGTAAGCGATCAATGAAACCCTATGGTGAAAATCAAACTCCGGCATGATACAAGTTGCAAGATCACCCAGCTAGCCTATGATGGGTTGTCACTAGATAGGCTTAACTGTCAACTTCCCATGGCTGCGACCTTCTCAGCCAGAGCTACACTCAAGAGTACACGATCAATGAAACCCTATGGGGAAAATCAAACTCCGACATGGTACAAGTTGCAAGCTCACCCAGCTAGCCTATGATGGGCTGTCACTAGATAGGCTTAACTGTCAACTTTCCCATGGCTGCGTCATTCTCAGCCCGAGCTACACTCAAGAGTACACGATCAATGAAGCGCAAAGGGGAAAGTAGAAATCCTGCTTCATACAAGTTGCCGAGTAAGCGATCAATGAAACCCTATGGTGAAAATCAAACTCGGCATGATACAAGTTGCAAGAATCACCCAGCTAGCCTATGATGGGTTGTCACTAGATAGGCTTAACTGTCAACTTTCCATGGCTGCGACCTTCTCAGCCCGAGCTACACACAAGAGTACACGATCAATGAAACCCTATGGGGAAAATCAAACTCCGACATGGTACAAGTTGCAAGATCACCCAGCTAGCCTATGATGGGCTGTCACTAGATAGGCTTAACTGTCAACTTTCCATGGCTGCGTCATTCTCAGCCCGAGCTACACTCAAGAGTACACGATCAATGAAGCGCTAAGGGGAAAGTAGAAATCCTGCTTCATACAAGTTGCCGAGTAAGCGATCAATGAAACCCTATGGTGAAAATCAAACTCCGGCATGATACAAGTTGCAAGATCACCCAGCTAGCCTATGATGGGTTGTCACTAGATAGGCTTAACTGTCAACTTTCCCATGGCTGCGACCTTCTCAGCCAGAGCTACACTCAAGAGTACACGATCAATGAAACCCTATGGGGAAAATCAAACTCCGACATGGTACAAGTTGCAAGCTCACCCAGCTAGCCTATGATGGGCTGTCACTAGATAGGCTTAACTGTCAACTTTCCCATGGCTGCGTCATTCTCAGCCCGAGCTACACTCAAGAGTACACGATCAATGAAGCGCTAAGGGGAAAGTAGAAATCCTGCTTCATACAAGTTGCCGAGTAAGCGATCAATGAAACCCTATGGTGAAAATCAAACTCCGGCATGATACAAGTTGCAAGAATCACCCAGCTAGCCTATTGATGGGTTGTCACTAGATAGGCTTAACTGTCAACTTTCCCATGGCTGCGACCTTCTCAGCCCGAGCTACACACAAGAGTACACGATCAATGAAACCCTATGGGGAAAATCAAACTCCGACATGGTACAAGTTGCAAGATCACCCAGCTAGCCTATGATGGGCTGTCACTAGATAGGCCTTAACTGTCAACTTTCCCATGGCTGCGTCATTCTCAGCCCGAGCTACACTCAAGAGTACACGATCAATGAAGCGCTAAGGGGAAAGTAGAAATCCTGCTTCATACAAGTTGCCGAGTAAGCGATCAATGAAACCCTATGGTGAAAATCAAACTCCGGCATGATACAAGTTGCAAGATCACCCCAGCTAGCCTATGATGGGTTGTCACTAGATAGGCTTAACTGTCAACTTTCCCATGGCTGCGACCTTCTCAGCCAGAGCTACACTCAAGAGTTCACGATCAATGAAACCCTATGGGGAAAATCAAACTCCGACATGGTACAAGTTGCAAGCTCACCCAGCTAGCCTATGATGGGCTGTCACTAGATAGGCTTAACTGTCAACTTTCCCATGGCTGCGTCATTCTCAGCCCGAGCTACACTCAAGAGTACACGATCAATGAAGCGCTAAGGGGAAAGTAGAAATCCTGCTTCATACAAGTTGCCGAGTAAGCGATCAATGAAACCCTATGGTGAAAATCAAACTCCGGCATGATACAAGTTGCAAGATCACCCAGCTAGCCTATGATGGGTTGTCACTAGATAGGCTTAACTGTCAACTTTCCCATGGCTGCGACCTTCTCAGCCAGAGCTACACTCAAGAGTACACGATCAAAGAAACCCTATGGGGAAAATCAAACTCCGACATGGTACAAGTTGCAAGCTCACCCAGCTAGCCTATGATGGGCTGTCACTAGATGGGCTTAACTGTCAACTTTCCCATGGGCTGCGTCATTCTCAGCCCGAGCTACACTCAAGAGTACACGATCAATGAAGCGCTAAGGGGAAAGTAGAAATCCTGCTTCATACAAGTTGCCGAGTAAGCGATCAATGAAACCCTATGGTGAAAATCAAACTCCGCATGATACAAGTTGCAAGATCACCCAGCTAGCCTATGATGGGTTGTCACTAGATAGGCTTAACTGTCAACTTTCCATGGCTGCGACCTTCTCAGCCCGAGCTACACACAAGAGTACACGATCAATGAACCCTATGGGGAAAAATCAAACTCCGACATGGTACAAGTTGCAAGATCACCCAGCTAGCCTATGATGGGCTGTCACTAGATAGGCTTAACTGTCAACTTTCCCATGGCTGCGTCATTCTCAGCCGAGCTACACTCAAGAGTACACGATCAATGTAAGCGCTAAGGGGAAAGTAGAAATCCTGCTTCATACAAGTTGCCGAGTAAGCGATCAATGAAACCCTATGGTAAAAATCAAACTCCGGCATGATACAAGTTGCAAGATCACCCAGCTAGCCTATGATGGGTTGTCACTAGATAGGCTTAACTGTCAACTTTCCCATGGCTGCGACCTTCTCAGCCAGAGCTACACTCAAGAGTACACGATCATGAAACCCTATGGGGAAAATCAAACTCCGACATGGTACAAGTTGCAAGCTCACCCAGCTAGCCTATGATGGGCTGTCACTAGATGGGCTTAACTGTCAACTTTCCCATGGCTGCGTCATTCTCAGCCCGAGCTACACTCAAGAGTACACGATCAATGAAGCGCTAAGGGGAAAGTAGAAATCCTGCTTCATACAAGTTGCCGAGTAAGCGATCAATGAAACCCTATGGTGAAAATCAAACTCCGGCATGATACAAGTTGCAAGATCACCCAGCTAGCCTATGATGGGTTGTCACTAGATAGGCTTAACTGTCAACTTTCCCATGGCTTGCGACCTTCTCAGCCAGAGCTACACTCAAGAGTACACGATCATTGAAACCTATGGGGAAATCAAACTCCGAAATGGTACAAGTTGCAAGATCACCCAGCTAGCCTATGATGGGCTGTCACTAGATAGGCTTAACTGTCAACTTTCCCATGGCTGCGTCATTCTCAGCCCGATCTACACTCAAGAGTACACGATCAATGAAGCGCTAAGGGGAAAGTAGGAAATCCTGCTTGATACAAGTTTGCCGAGTAAGCGATCAATGAAACCCCTATTGGTGAAAATCAAACTCCGGCATGATACAAGTTGCAACGATCACCCAGCTAGCCTATGATGGGTTGTCACTAGATAGGCTTAACTGTCAACTTTCCATGGCTGCGACCTTCTCAGGCCCGTGCTACACACAAGAGTACACGATCAATGAAACCCTATGGGGAAAATTAAACTCCGACATGGTACAAGTTGCAAGATCACCCAGCTAGCCTATGATGGGCTGTCACTAGATAGGCTTAACTGTCAACTTTCCCATGGCTGCGTCATTCTCAGCCCGAGCTACACTCAAGAGTACACGATCAATGAAGCGCTAAGGGGAAAGTAGAAATCCTGCTTCATACAAGTTGCCGAGTAAGCGATCAATGAAACCCTATAGTGAAAATCAAACTCCGGCATGATACAAGTTGCAAGATCACCCAGCTAGCCTATGATGGGTTGTCACTAGATAGGCTTAACTGTCAACTTTCCCATGGCTGCGACCTTCTCAGCCAGAGCTACACTCAAGAGTACACGATCAATGAAACCCTATGGGGAAAATCAAACTCCGACATGGTACAAGTTGCAAGCTCACCCAGCTAGCCTATGATGGGCTGTCACTAGATAGCTTAACTGTCAACTTCCCCATGGCTGCGTCATTCTCAGCCCGAGCTACACTCAAGAGTACACGATCAATGAAGCGCTAAGGGGAAAGTAGAAATCCTGCTTGATACAAGTTTGCCGAGTAAGCGATCAATGAAACCCTATGGTGAAAATCAAACTCCGGCATGATACAAGTTGCAAGATCACCCAGCTAGCCTATGATGGGTTGTCACTAGATAGGCTTAACTGTCAACTTTCCCATGGCTGCGACCTTCTCAGCCCGAGCTACACACAAGAGTACACGATCAATGAACCCTATGGGGAAAATCAAACTCGACATGGTACAAGTTGCAAGATCACCCCAGCTAGCCTATGATGGGCTGTCACTAGATAGGCTTAACTGTCAACTTTCCCATGGCTGCGTCATTCTCAGCCCGAGCTACACTCAAGAGTACACGATCAATGAAGCGCTAAGGGGAAAGTAGAAATCCTGCTTCATACAAGTTGCCGAGTAAGCGATCAATGAAACCCTATGGTGAAAATCAAACTCCGGCATGATACAAGTTGCAAGATCACCCAGCTAGCCTATGATGGGTTGTCACTAGATAGGCTTAACTGTCAACTTTCCCATGGCTGCGACCTTCTCAGCCAGAGCTACACTCAAGAGTACACGATCAATGAAACCCTATGGGGAAAATCAAACTCCGACATGGTACAAGTTGCAAGCTCACCCAGCGAGCTATGATGGCTGTCACTAGATGGGCTTAACTGTCAACTTTCCATGGCTGCGTCATTCTCAGCCCGAGCTACAACTCAAGAGTACACGATCAATGAAGCGCTAAGGGGAAAGTAGAAATCCTGCTTGATACAAGTTGCCGAGTAAGCGATCAATGAAACCCTATGGTGAAAATCAAACTCCGGCATGATACAAGTTGCAAGATCACCCAGCTAGCCTATGATGGGTTGTCACTAGATAGGCTTAACTGTCAACTTTTCCATGGCTGCGACCTTCTCAGCCCGAGCTACACTCAAGAGTACACGATCAATGAAGCGCTAAGGGAAAGTAGAAATCCTGCTTGATACAAGTTGCCGAGTAGCGATCAATGAAACCCTATGGTGAAAATCAAACTCCGGCATGATACAAGTTGCAAGATCACCCAGCTAGCCTATGATGGTTGTCATCTAGATAGGCTTAACTGTCAACTTTCCCATTGCTGCGACCTTCTCAGGCCCGAGCTACCACACAAGAGTACACGATCAATGAAAACCCTATGGGGAAAATCAAACTCGCAGGAACATGGTACAAGTTGCAAGATCATCAGCTAGCCTATGATGGCTGTCACTAGATAGGCTTAACTGTCAACTTTCCCATGGCTGCGTCATTCTCAGCCCGAGCTACACTCAAGAGTACACGATCAATGAAGCGCTAAGGGGAAAGTAGAAATCCTGCTTGATACAAGTTGCCGAGTAAGCGATCAATGAAACCCTATGGTGAAAATCAAACTCCGGCATGATACAAGTTGCAAGATCACCCAGCTAGCCTATGATGGGTTGTCACTAGATAGGCTTAACTGTCAACTTTCCATGGCTGCGACCTTCTCAGCCCGAGCTACACACAAGAGTACACGATCAATGAAACCCTATGGGGAAAATCAAACTCCGACATGGTACAAGTTGCAAGATCACCCAGCTAGCCTATGATGGGCTGTCACTAGATAGGCTTAAACTGTCAACTTTCCCATGGCTGCGTCCATTCTCAGCCCGAGCTACACTCAAGAGTACACGATCAATGAAGCGCTAAGGGGAAAGTAGAAATCCTGCTTGATACAAGTTGCCGAGTAAGCGATCAATGAAACCCTATGGTGAAAATCAACTCCGGCATGATACAAGTTGCAAGATCACCCAGCTAGCCTATGATGGGTTGTCACTAGATAGGCTTAACTGTCAACTTTCCCATGGCTGCGACCTTCTCAGCCCGAGCTACACACAAGAGTACACGATCAATGAAACCCTATGGGGAAAATCAAACTCCGACATGGTACAAGTTGCAAGATCACCCAGCTAGCCTATGATGGGCTGTCACTAGATAGGCTTAAACTGTCAACTTTCCCATGGCTGCGTCATTCTCAGCCCGAGCTACACTCAAGAGTACACGATCAATGAAGCGCTAAGGGAAAGAAGAAAATCCTGCTTGATACAAGTTGCCGAGTAAGCGATCAATGAAACCCTATGGTGAAAATCAAACTCCGGCATGATACAAGTTGCAAGATCACCCAGCTAGCCTATGATGGGTTGTCACTAGATAGGCTTAACTGTCAACTTCCCATGGCTGCGACCTTCTCAGCCAGAGCTACACTCAAGAGTACACGATCAATGAAACCCTATGGGAAAATCAAACTCCGACATGGTACAAGTTGCAAGCTCACCAAGCTAGCCTATGATGGGCTGTCACTAGATAGGCTTAAACTGTCAACTTTCCCATGGCTGCGTCATTCTCAGCCGAGCTACACTCAAGAGTACACGATCAATGAAGCGCTAAGGGGAAAGTAGAAATCCTGCTTGATACAAGTTGCCGAGTAAGCGATCAATGAAACCCCTATGGTGAAATCAACTCCGGCATGATACAAGTTGCAAGATCACCCAGCTAGCCTATGATGGGTTGTCACTAGATAGGCTTAACTGTCAACTTTCCCATGGCTGCGACCTTCTCAGCCCGAGCTACACACAAGAGCACACGATCAATGAAACCCTATGGGGAAAATCAAACTCCGACATGGTACAAGTTGCAAGATCACCCAGCTAGCCTATGATGGGCTGTCACTAGATAGGCTTAACTGTCAACTTTCCCATGGCTGCGTTATTCTCAGCCCGAGCTACACTCAAGAGTACACGATCAATGAAGCGCTAAGGGGAAAGTAAGAAATCCTGCTTCAATACAAGTTGCCGAGTAAGCGATCAATGAAACCCTATGGTGAAAATCAAACTCCGGCATGATACAAGTTGCAAGATCACCCAGCTAGCCTATGATGGGTTGTCACTAGATAGGCTTAAACTGTCAACTTTCCCATGGCTGCGTACCTTCTCAGCCAGAGCTACACTCAAGAGTACACGATCAATGAAACCCTATGGGGAAAATCAAACTCCGACATGGTACAAGTTGCAAGCTCACCCAGCTAGCCTATGATGGGCTGTCACTAGATAGGCTTAACTGTCAACTTTCCCATGGCTGCGTCATTCTCAGCCCGAGCTACACTCAAGAGTACACGATCAATGAAGCGCAAAGGGAAAGTTAGAAATCCTGCTTGATACAAGTTGCCGAGTAAGCGATCAATGAAACCCTATGGTGAAAATCAAACTCCGGCATGATACAAGTTGCAAGATCACCCAGCTAGCCTATGATGGGTTGTCACTAGATAGGCTTAACTGTCAACTTTCCCATGGCTGCGACCTTCTCAGCCCGAGCTACACACAAGAGTACAACGATCAATGAAACCCTATGGGGAAAATCAAAACTCCGTCATGGTACAAGTTGCAAGATCACCCAGCTAGCCTATGATGGGCTGTCACTAGATAGGCTTAACTGTCAACTTTCCCATGGCTGCGTCATTCTCAGCCCGAGCTACACTCAAGAGTACACGATCAATGAAGCGCTAAGGGGAAAGTAGAAATCCTGCTTGATACAAGTTGCGAGTAAGCGATCAATGAAACCCTATGGTGAAAATCAACTCCGGCATGATACAAGTTGCAAGATCACCCAGCTAGCCTATGATGGGTTGTCACTAGATAGGCTTAACTGTCAACTTTCCCATGGCTGCGACCTTCTCAGCCAGAGCTACACTCAAGAGTACACGATCAATGAAACCCCTATGGGGAAAATCAAACTCCGACATGGTACAAGTTGCAAGCTCACCCAGCTAGCCTATGATGGGCTGTCACTAGATAGGCTTAACTGTCAACTTTCCCATGGCTGCGTCATTCTCAGCCCGAGCTACACTCAAGAGTACAACGATCAATGAAGGCGCTAAGGGGAAAGTAGAAATCCTGCTTGATACAAGTTGCCGAGTAAGCGATCAATGAAACCCTATGGTGAAAATCAAAACTCCGGCATGATACAAGTTGCAAGATCACCAGCTAGCCTATGATGGGTTGTCACTAGATAGGCTTAACTGTCAACTTTCCCATGGCTGCGACCTTCTCAGCCCTAGCTACACTCAAGAGTACACGATCAATGAAACCCTATGGGGAAAATCAAACTCCGACATGGTACAAGTTGCAAGATCACCCAGCTAGCCTATGATGGGCTGTCACTAGATAAGCTTAACTGTCAACTTTCCCATGGCTGCGTCATTCTCAGCCCGAGCTACACTCAAGAGTACACGATCAATGAAGCGCTAAGGGAAAGTAGAAATCCTGCTTGATACAAGTTGCCGAGTAAGCGATCAATGAAACCCTATGGTGAAAATCAAACTCCGGCATGATACAAGTTGCAAGATCACCCAGCTAGCCTATGATGGGTTGTCACTAGATAGGCTTAACTGTCAACTTTCCCATGGCTGCGACCTTCTCAGCCAGAGCTACACTCAAGAGTACACGATCAATGAAACCCTATGGGGAAAATCAAACTCCGACATGGTACAAGTTGCAAGATCACCCAGCTAGCCTATGATGGGCTGTCACTAGATAGGCTTAACTGTCAACTTTCCCATGGCTGCGTCATTCTCAGCCGATCTACACTCAAGAGTACACGATCAATGAAGCGCTAAGGGGAAAGTAGAAATCCTGCTTGATACAAGTTGCCGAGTAAGCGATCAATGAAACCCTATGGTGAAAATCAAACTCCGGCATAATACAAGTTGCAAGATCACCCAGCTAGCCTATGATGGTTGTCACTAGATAGGCTTAACTGTCAACTTTTCCATGGCTGCGACCTTCTCAGCCCGAGCTACACACAAGAGTACACGATCAATGAAACCCTATGGGGAAAATCAAACTCCGACATGGTACAAGTTGCAAGATCACCCAGCTAGCCTATGATGGGCTGTCACTAGATAGGCTTAACTGTCAACTTTCCCATGGCTGCGTCATTCTCAGCCCGAGCTACACTCAAGAGTACACGGTCAATGAAGCGCTAAGGGGTAAGTAGAAATCCTGCTTCATACAAGTTGCCGAGTAAGCGATCAATGAAAAAACCCTATGGTGAAAATCAAACTCCGGCATGATACAAGTTGCAAGATCACCCAGCTAGCCTATGATGGGTAGTCACTAGATAGGCTTAACTGTCAACTTTCCCATGGCTGCGACCTTCTCAGCCAGAGCTACACTCAAGAGTACACGATCAATGAAGAACCTATGGGGAAAATCAAACTCCGACATGGTACAAGTTGCAAGATCACCCAGCTAGCCTATGATGGGCTGTCACTAGATAGGCTTAACTGTCAACTTTCCCATGGCTGCGTCATTCTCAGCCGAGCTACACTCAAGAGTACACGATCAATGAAGCGCTAAGGGGAAAGTAGAAATCCTGCTTTCATACAAGTTGCCGAGTAAGCGATCAATGAAACCCTATGGTGAAAATCAAACTCCGGCATGATACAAGTTGCAAGATCACCCAGCTAGCCTATGATGGGTTGTCACTAGATAGGCTTAACTGTCAACTTTCCCATGGCTGCGACCTTCTCAGCCAGAGCTACACTCAAGAGTACACGATCATTGAAACCCTATGGGGAAAATCAAACTCCGAAATGGTACAAGTTGCAAGATCACCCAGCTAGCCTATGATGGGGCTGTCACTAGATAGGCTTAACTGTCAACTTTCCCATGGCTGCGTCATTCTCAGCCCGATCGTACATCTCAAGAGTACACGATCAATGAAGCGCTAAGGGGAAAGTAGAAATCCTGCTTGATACAAGTTGCCGAGTAAGCGATCAAATGAAACCCTATGGTGAAAATCAAACTCCGGCATGATACAAGTTGCAAGATCACCCAGCTAGCCTATGATGGTTGTCACTAGATAGGCTTAACTGTCAACTTTCCCATGGCTGCGACCTTCTCAGCCCGAGCTACACACAAGAGTACACGATCAATGAAACCCTATGGGGAAAATCAAACTCCGACATGGTACAAGTTGCAAGATCACCCAGCTAGCCTATGATGGGCTGTCACTAGATAGGCTTAACTGTCAACTTTCCCATGGCTGCGTCATTCTCAGCCCGAGCTACACTCAAGAGTACACGATCAATGAAGCGCTAAGGGGAAAGTAGAAATCCTGCTTGATACAAGTTGCCGAGTAAGCGATCAATGAAACCCTATGGTGAAAATCAAACTCGGCATGATACAAGTTGCAAGATCACCCAGCTAGCCTATGATGGGTTGTCACTAGATAGGCTTAACTGTCAACTTTCCCATGGCTGCGACCTTCTCAGCCAGAGCTACACTCAAGAGTACACGATCATGAAACCCTATGGGGAAAAATCAAACTCCGACATGGTACAAGTTGCAAGCTCACCCAGCTAGCCTATGATGGGCTGTCACTAGATGGGCTTAACTGTCAACTTCCCATGGCTGGCGTCATTCTCAGCCCGAGGCTACACTCAAGAGTACACGATCAATGAAGCGCTAAGGGGAAAGGTAAAAATCCTGCTTGATACAAGTTGCCGAGTAAGCGATCAATGAAACCCTATGGTGAAAATCAAACTCCGGCATGATACAAGTTGCAAAGATCACCCAGCTAGCTATGATGGGTTGTCACTAGATAGGCTTAACTGTCAATCTTTCCCATGGCTGCGACCTTCTCAGCCCGAGCTACACACAAGAGTACAAGATCAATGAAACCCTATGGGGAAAATCAAACTCCGACATGGTACAAGTTGCAAGATCACCAGCTAGCCTATGATGGGCTGTCACTAGATAGGCTTAACTGTCAACTTTCCATGGCTGCGTCATTCTCAGCCCGAGCTACACTCAAGAGTACACGATCAATGAAGCGCTAAGGGGAAAGTAGAAATCCTGCTTGATACAAGTTGCCGAGTAAGCGATCAATGAAACCCA